>NC_041723.1:478529-616994 GCF_900700375.1 Denticeps clupeoides
GACATTTGGTACAGCAGCAGAAAACTCTTAAGTCAATAAAGGCGTTTGTAGGAGGTCAGTTGAACCCAGATGAACGCTGATCTGCTTCTAAACTCCTGACCTGCTTAAATACGGTTTAAATGAAGAATCTCAACGCTCTCCACACACAGACATCATTCTGTTTCCAAGACTGGCGTATTAACCACAAGATAGGAATCCAGGTAAATAATTCTGATGAATTCTGCACACACTGTTTACTAAGAGATTCTGCCAGGACCCTCCCAACATCTCATCCTCATAGTCAAAGGTACATTTAGATATTTACATTTAAATTTAAACACATTTATCAGACGCCTTTATCCAGAGTGACTTATAATTGGTAGTTACAGGGACGTATGATAATCCTGCATGTTAGACAAGCCTACCATAATCAAAACTAATACAAAATATATAAAAAAAAAAAAAACTACCTCAACAATATACCAGCATCCTAAAACAGTCACAAGACAACTAAAAAGTCCCAGTATCCTGATAACACAGTCCCAACCCAACAGCAACGTCTCAACCTCCCGACAACAGTCACAACCCAACAACAACGTCTCTACCTCCCAACAACAGTCACAACCCAACAACAACGTCTCAACCTCCCGACAACAGTCACAACCCAACAACAATGTCTCCACCTCCCGACAACAGTCCCAACCCAACAACAACGTCTCAGCCTCCCAACAACAGTCACAACCCAACAACAACGTCTCAACCTCCCGACAACAGTCACAACCCAACAACAACGTCTCAACCTCCCAACAACAGTCACAACCCAACAACAACGTCTCAACCTCCAGACAACAGTCACAACCCCAACAACAACGTCTCAACCTCCCGACAACAGTCACAACCCAACAGCAACGTCTCAACCTCCCGACAACAGTCACAACCCAACAACAACGTCTCAACCTCCCAACAACAGTCACAACCCAACAACAACGTCTCAACCTCCCGACAACAGTCACAACCCAACAACAACGTCTCAACCTCCCGACAACAGTCACAACCCAACAACAACGTCTCAACCTCCCGACAACAGTCACAACCCAACAACAACGTCTCAACCCTCCCAACAACAGTCACAACCCAACAACAACGTCTCAACCTCCCGACAACAGTCACAACCCAACAGCAACGTCTCAACCTCCCGACAACAGTCACAACCCAACAACAACGTCTCAACCTCCCAACAACAGTCACAACCCAACAACAACGTCTCAGCCTCCCAACAACAGTCACAACCCAACAACAACGTCTCAACCTCCCGACAACAGTCACAACCCAACAACAACGTCTCAACCTCCCAACAACAGTCACAACCCAACAGCAACGTCTCAACCTCCCGACAACAGTCACAACCCAACAACAACGTCTCAACCTCCCAACAACAGTCACCACCCAACAACAACGTCTCAGCCTCCCAACAACAGTCACAACCCAACAACAACGTCTCAACCTCCCGACAACAGTCACAACCCAACAGCAACGTCTCAACCTCCCGACAACAGTCACAACCCAACAACAACGTCTCAACCTCCAGACAACAGTCACAACCCAACAACAACGTCTCAACCTCCCGACAACAGTCACAACCCAACAACAACGTCTCAACCTCCCAACAACAGTCACAACCCAACAACAACGTCTCAACCTCCCGACAACAGTCACAACCCAACAGCAACGTCTCAACCTCCCGACAACAGTCACAACCCAACAACAACGTCTCAGCCTCCCAACAACAGTCACAACCCAACAACAACGTCTCAACCTCCCGACAACAGTCACAACCCAACAGCAACGTCTCAACCTCCCGACAACAGTCACAACCCAACAACAACGTCTCAACCTCCCAACAACAGTCACAACCCAACAACAACGTCTCAACCTCCCGACAACAGTCACAACCCAACAACAACGTCTCAACCTCCCGACAACAGTCACAACCCAACAGCAACGTCTCAACCTCCCAACAACAGTCACAACCCAACAACAACGTCTCAACCTCCCAACAACAGTCACAACCCAAAAGCAACGTCTCAACCTCCCAACAACAGTCACAACCCAACAACAACGTCTCAGCCTCCCGACAACAGTCACAACCCCTGAGCAGTGGGCGCCTGACAACAATATTCAATATTCAGCTTATGTTCTATTGAAACAAAAACAGATAGAAGTGCTTTCCTGGAGTAACACTCTCAATAGCAAAATGACCTATGTGAATTAAGGACATTCACACACACCAAATATGAAGCAGAATCAGATGAAACATGATCATTTTCACTACTGGACTACTGAGCACCATCTAAGAAAGGCTTTTTTAGAGCCTAAAAAAAATCCATGTTTCTGATTCTGGCTGTAAAACTGCGAACTGAACTTATGATTAAATAATGATGTTGTGAGAGTATTAAAAATGCTTTTCAGCCTGCTGCTGCCCACTCACATGAGTGTAAATTAAAGTCAAGCTGAGAGGACAGGCTGCACGGCCTGCTGGAGACCAGCAGAAAGTACCACAGCTCAGCTACGAATCTGGAGCCACTTCTCCTGTGTCCTGAATAAATGTTCCGGCCTACTGAAGTGATGAAAAATTGAGTGGCAAAGTGGCACAGCAAACCGAGAAGCACCAAGTCTTCTCTGGTTGTGTCAAACATCTAGATTACCAAATTCCTCCACCTCTTCAACATCATGGGGCAGTGGTGGCCTAGCGGTTACGGAAGCGGCCCCGTAATCAGAAGGTTGCCGGTTCGAATCCCGATCTGCCAATGTGCCACTGAGGTGCCACTGAGCAAAACACCGTCCCCACACACTGCTCCCCAGGCGCCTGTCATGACTGCCCACTGCTCACTCAGGGTGATGGGTTAAATGCAGAGGACAAATTTCACTGTGTGCACCATGTACTGTGCATCACAAGTGACAATCGCTTCACTTTCAGTTTCATAATTCCATTGTCCTCTAGTACTTGGTTAGTACAAGCCTTAACTCTAATCCCATTCACATCCCTCTTCGTTTGGTGGCTTGTGGGCACCCAGACCTGAGGTCATAGATGCAGACCACCAATCTGTGCAGTGAAAAATGACTCCATCTTAAGGGATAAATGGGGTCCACAGACGCCTGCTGCTCGCTAACTCAGGGTCAGTGTAATTGAACTGGAAGAGCAAGTTCTTTCAGAAAGAGTGAGGGTGGGGAGTTCCTCCATCACACGCAGCCACTCGAGACACAGCACTACGCCGACGTCCCAGCAGTCCATGCGGCGCAATGTGACGATTAACCTCTGGCTGGCATCAAACCAGGACCTGGCAGCCACCTGGAATAATGAGTGCCGCCCAGTCTCCACGCACTGATACCTGCAGACTCCCGCAGGGCAAAGGTCTGATAGCTACACAACCACAGGAGGTCAGACGAGGTCTTGCTGGCGTTCGGTTGGCGCAAACTCTGCCAGCGCTTCCTCCAAAAAGCGATACGGGACACTTAATCCATCGAGATGCTGCACAGCGAGTGAAGAAAACCCACAGGCGCCACCTGCCCGTCTTCGGGGGACCCAGGCAGGGGATTTAGGGACTTCTCAACGTTGGGCCAGTCGGCTTGAATCGATTTTATACTGAACTGCAGCAGACTTGAGAATGAACACAGACCACAGAGCAGCGTATGGCATAGATTTACGAAACCAAAAAAAACAAGCACGTATATATATATATATATATATATATATATATATATATATATATACACAGCTACATAACACAGCATTAAGATTAATGCATGACCATTAAATACATACTTCTATGCAGCGTTTTAGTTAACGAGTTCCTTTATTAATCGACGTCCTGGGGGACCAGGGAGAGGTCAAGCGGCACCATGTCCCGCTGATAAGGCTCCTCTGAGGTTTAGTGGCGGACCGAAGCCGGCTGGTTACGCCCTTTACAATCCGCACGACGAGCAGATCCAGGAGGCTTCAGTCCCCGATCCGCATTTTCACAAGGAATCGAGCTGCGCGTACGCTGAACGTGTGCGGGTTGCGAAACTCGTCAGACATGCTCCGAATTCCCGGCTCTCTGCCGCCGGCGCGGAGGTAATTTGTTTTAGAAGTGTGATGCAGTCTGTACTCCCACGTGCACTAACTACCACCACCGAATGCCAAACAAGCACCGGCGATAGTACGCTCAAGAGCCCGCTGAGAGCCGCCTTATCCGGGGTCCCAGGGAGAGGAGGCCTTATCCCACACGGACCGTGACGTCACTCACAATATTTACATTTACAGTATTTACCAGACGCCCTTATCCAGAGCGACTTACAGGGACAGTCCCCCCTGGACACACTCAGGGTTAAGTGTCTTGCTCAGGGACACGATGGTAGTAAGTGGGGTTTGAATCTGGGTCTTCTGGTTCATAGGCGAGTGTGTTACCCGCTAGGCTACAACATTGTGATAAACAGCAGCACAGCACACGGTGACACAACGAAACGTGTCCTCTGTATTTAACAGTCACCCTTGGTGAGCAGTGGGCAGCCATGACAGGCGCCCGGGGAGCAGTGTGTGGGGACGGTGCTTTGCTCAGTGGCACCTCGGCAGATCGGGATTCGAACCGGCAACCTTCTGATTACGGGGCCGCTTACTTAACCGCTAGGCCACCGCTGTCCCAAATCCCCGTCCCACCCACGGTTTTCCTACTCTTACACGGGCGCTACTTTCGAGTAAACTCCACCCCAGGCCTGAAAAGGAACCGTTGTGAATAATTCAGCAGACCAGAGCGCCTCTCCCCCCGTCGAAAGCAAACAGCGACGATCCTCGGCGAGTAATGCGGCAGGCGAGATTAAAGCGCGGCACCGGGCTGTTTAAACTTTTATAATCGGGGGGACGGGCGAGATTACATTACCCATCAGCCTCGAGGACAGGGCTGCCCGTCTCTCGAGTAGTAAGGCGCGCCTCTGGCGGCTGCATTAGGTCCGTGGCATTTGGAGATAATTGCAGCCGGGTTTGAGGCGGACGTGTTTAAAAGCCCGTCTCTGGTGGACGCCACCATCTGTCCCCTGCAGCGAGGGTCTCTAGCAGACCCTCTTCCCTCGCCAGTCTGGAATCGAGGAATCGGGGACGCCGCACTGGCTCACTCGTCTCCGCTCGACCCAAAGCGCGGAGGTGGAAACCGGGTGAGGAGCCAGAATCCAGCAGACTCGGAGAAGAGCTGCTCTGATTCCACCGCCGTTTCAATTATGGATTCATTTCTGGGAGAGAAAACAAGTGCATCTAATGATGGGATCTAATAAGGTTTCACACACACACACACACACACCAGATGAAACACATATTCACGCATGAACACAGAGAAAAATTCCCCATTTACAGTCGAGAAGAAAGGTAACCAGGATCACGCGGAGAACTGAGATATTATCTCATTAAAGCCTAATTACAAGTTCCGAGTGACTCAAACCGCAACAAGAAACATCCTCAACCGGCTCTGAAACAACACACACACACACACACACACACACACACCTCTGCTGAGCCAGCAGTGGTTGATAAAGCCTTCCTGTGGCGACGTTGGGGCGAGGCTACGGCTCCATGACCCCACACACTGGGCATGGTCACGGTCAGTCACCCGACTCGCGGCGCGGCCTATAGAGGATTTTAATTGGCCGCTCAGAAAAAATTGACGCCTTAATTCAATTACAGAGGCTGATAATAGCGATGGAGGCTCAGAAAGAATGCGAGGCTTTATGTCCTCTGTCTCCTGAGTGTGTGTGTGTGTGTGTGTGTGTGCACATGTGTGTGTGCAGCTTGCACCGCTGAAAAGCCTTATCGAGCCCGTTCTTTCCCAGAAAATGCATTAGAATTCGTACCTGCTCTCGAAGCACCACCCACACATGCGCACACACGCGTGAATGCGACGTGCGGCTCGACTGCAGCGTGAGGGCAAGTGACCTTGTTCACAGTCGAAAAGCTGCCATTATGAGGCGTTATTTATTCATGTATTCCATCTGTTCTTCTCCGCAGCCAGGTGGCGCCGCTGAGCGCCCTGCGTCTGGCCGAGGGACCCTGCCACACCCTGCCACACCCTCCAATACACACAGTCCCATCCAGGTAATATCCCCCACCTGTCGCCACAGCAGCACCAGCACCCCTGGGTGGTGGTGGCACCTTGCAGTTTAACACAGACGATGCACTTATGCCACATTCCACGAATCTTCAGATGAACACAGGGAACAGGAGAAACACAGGGAATGAGAAGAGTGCGGAGAACGTGAAGAGTGGAGGAATTGGGATGAATGCAGGGACAGCGAGGAACGCCGTCAACAGGATGAACTCAGTGAACTGGAGGAACGTAGGGAACAGAAAGAACGCAGGGAATGGTAGGAGCACAGCGAACAGAAGGGGCAAGGGAACGAGAGGAGCACAGGGAATTTGAATTTGAAAGTGAAGTGATTGTGATACACTGCAGCACAGCCAATGGTGACACGGTCACCCTTGTTGAGCAGTGGGCACCATGACAGGCGCCTGAGGGACGCCTTCATCAAGGAGAATTAGAGGAGCACAGGGAAAGGGAGGAGCGAATAGAACAGGAGGAGCACAAGGAAAGGGAGGAGCACAGGGAAAGGGAGGAGAGCAGGGAACAGGAGGAGCACAAGGAACAGGAGGAGCGAATAGAACAGTAGCAGCACAGGGAAAGGGAGGAGTGAATAGAACAGGAGGAGCACAAGGAAAGGGAGGAGCACAGGGAAAGGGACGAGAGCAGGAAACAGGAGGAGCACAGAGAACAGGAGGAAAACAGGGAAAGGGAGGAGCACAGGGAACAGGAGGAAAACAGGGAAAGGGAGGAGCACAGAGGACCGGGGGAGCACAAGGAAAGGGAGGAGCACAGGGAACAGGAGGAGCGAATAGAACAGTAGGAGCACAGGGAAAGGGAGGAGCACAGGGAACAGGAGGAGTGAAGAGAACAGGAGGAGCACAGGGAAAGGGAGGAGTGCAGCGAACAGGAGGAGCACAGAGAAAGGGAGGAGCACAGAGAAAGGGAGGAGCACAAAGAAAGGGAGGAGTGCAGGGAACAGGAGGAGTGAAGAGAACAGGAGGAGCACAGGGAAAGGGAGGAGTGAAGAGAACAGGAGGAGCGAAGCGAACAGGAGGAGCACAGGGAAAGGGAGGAGTGCAGCGAACAGGAGGAGCACAGAGAAAGGGAGGAGCGCAGGGAAAGGGAGGAGTGCAGGGAACAGGAGGAGTGAAGAGAACAGGAGGAGCACAGGGAAAGGGAGGAGTGAAGAGAACAGGAGGAGCGAAGCGAACAAGGGGAGCACAGGGAAAGGGAGGAGTGCAGCGAACAGGAGGAGCACAGAGAAAGGGAGGAGCGCAGGGAAAGGGAGGAGTGCAGGGAACAGGAGGAGCGAATAGAACAGTAGGAGCACAGGGAAAGGGAGGAGTGCAGCGAACAGGAGGAGCACAGAGAAAGGGAGGAGCGCAGGGAAAGGGAGGAGTGCAGGGAACAGGAGGAGTGAAGAGAACAGGAGGAGCACAGGGAAAGGGAGGAGTGAAGAGAACAGGAGGAGCGAAGCGAACAGGAGGAGCACAGGGAAAGGGAGGAGTGCAGCGAACAGGAGGAGCACAGAGAAAGGGAGGAGCGCAGGGAAAGGGAGGAGTGCAGGGAACAGGAGGAGCGAATAGAACAGTAGGAGCACAGGGAAAGGGAGGAGTGAAGAGAACAGGAGGAGCGAAGCGAACAGGAGGAGCACAGGGAAAGGGAGGAGTGCAGCGAACAGGAGGAGCACAGAGAAAGGGAGGAGCGCAGGGAAAGGGAGGAGTGCAGGGAACAGGAGGAGCGAATAGAACAGTAGGAGCACAGGGAAAGGGAGGAGTGAAGAGAACAGGAGGAGCGAAGCGAACAGGAGGAGCACAGGGAAAGGGAGGAGCAGGGAAAGGGAGGAGCGAAGAGAACAGGAAGAGCGAAGCGAACAGGAGGAGCACAGGGAAAGGGAGGAGTGCAGCGAACAGGAAGAGCACAGAGAAAGGGAGGAGCGCAGGGAAAGGGAGGAGCGAAGAGAACAGGAGGAGCGAAGCGAACAGGAGGAGCACAGGGAAGGGAGGAGTGCAGCGAACAGGAGGAGCACAGAGAAAGGGAGGAGCGCAGGGAAAGGGAGGAGCGAAGAGAACAGGAGGAGCGAAGCGAACAGGAGGAGCACAGGGAAAGGGAGGAGTGCAGCGAACAGGAGGAGCACAGAGAAAGGGAGGAGCGCAGGGAAAGGGAGGAGCGAAGAGAACAGGAGGAGCGAAGCGAACAGGAGGAGCACAGGGAAAGGGAGGAGTGCAGCGAACAGGAGGAGCACAGAGAAAGGGAGGAGTGAAGAGAACAGGAGGAGCGAAGCGAACAGGAGGAGCACAGGGAAAGGGAGGAGCGCAGGGAAAGGGAGGAGTGCAGGGAGCAGGAGGAGCGAATAGAACAGTAGGAGCACAGGGAAAGGGAGGAGCGCAGGGAAAGGGAGGAGTGCAGGGAGCAGGAGGAGCGAATAGAACAGTAGGAGCACAGGGAAAGGGAGGAGTGAAGAGAACAGGAGGAGCGAAGCGAACAGGAGGAGCACAGGGAAAGGGAGGAGCGCAGGGAACAGGAGGAGCAAATAGAACAGTAGGAGCACAGGGAAAGGGAGGAGTGAAGAGAACAGGAGGAGCGAAGCGAACAGGAGGAGCACAGGGAAAGGGAGGAGCGCAGGGAACAGGAGGAGCAAATAGAACAGTAGGAGCACAGGGAAAGGGAGGAGCAGGGAAAGGGAGGAGCGCAGGGAACAGGAGGAGCAAGTAGAACAGTAGGAGCACAGGGAAAGGGAGGAGCACAGGGAAATGCTAAATGCTCGGAGTAATGCAGCGCTGGTCATTCCGCGGCTCCTCGGGGGGTGGAGGCAGCTCTAAATATGCACGTCCGCATAAGTGCTGCACGCAGGGAGGAAAATCGGCGTGAAGAATGGCTCATCAATACTCTATGCATTGCATGATGGGTCGGCCAGCAGGGCATGAATTATTCACTGGGCAGGGCGCAGGGCGGATGGCGGTAAATATAATGTCAATATGTGGCATGGTGGAGTGCCCGGATTCCAACGTTGGCAACATCCCTCACCATGGCAACATCCGTCAGGTTCTCTTCCTCCTCCACGCTCAGCTCAACACACTACTGCATTGCTCCTTGAAAGTTCTCGATCCTCCGCGGTTCTTCGTCTGAGCCTCGGGCATCTTCTGTCAACATCAAATCCATCACACTCTCCTCAGAAGAAGGAAGAGGCCAGCCGGCGCACCGCGGTTCTTCAGAGCTGCACGGATGAAACACTCGTATTTATGAATTTTATTTTCTTTATTGACCTGCCGCCAGTTGTGTGACAGAACGTCAATATCACTGAAATTGACCTGCAGATTAACGCAATGCTGGTCTCCGTTACCGAACAATATTCTTGCACAAGGAGATTTATTATCCTTGCATCTGATAACGTCCAGCTGTCTGGACCCTAGTCAGGGGAGTTTTCTTCATAGTTGTATTTCAACGGACAGACAGACAGGTCTGAGGTCAATAATTTCCTCCAAATGGACTAAAGTAAAAAGTGAAGTGATTGTGAGACACTGCAGCACAGCACATGGTGACATGGTGAAACGTGTCCTCCGCATTTAACCATCACCCTTGGTGACAGTGGGCACCGTGACAGGCACCTGGAGAGCAGCGTGTGGGGACGGGACCTTCATCAAGGGCACCTCGGTGGTAACTTGGCGGCCTGGGATTCGAACCTTTTGATTACGGGGCCGCTTCCTTAACCTCTAGGCCACAGTGGAGAGTCGGTCTGCACATTTCCACACCACCACAGATGACCCCCATACACATTCATAAAATGCTAAAGTGAAACAAACAAAAAATTGTGTCCATGTCTATTGATGAGCTTCTAATGTTGTGACTGTAATGTTTGAGACCTCGACCAAGACCTTCGTTGAGCTTGAACAGGTCCGCCTCCTTCGTGACGGGTAATTGCTCCACGCCAGTCATGATCTCCATTACACTCGTTCGCTCAGGGATGGCATGATGAGAGTGGCGGCCGCTTCATTCTCTGTATGTGTGTGTGTGTGTGTGTGTGTGTGTGTTATTATCATTCTCCACACTGCTGACCCGTGAGTCATGGTCCGTTCTGACTCCGGGTAATAAAATATACTGTTGTTCAAGGCCGCCACAATAAGCGTGCACACCTACACACCCACGCGGGGAGAAGGTCGGGCTTTATGGTCTCTCAGAGGCCATCTGCAGCACAGCTATATTCCATACATTACACTGGATGGCTTAATGGCAGAAGGCATTATGGTCTGTATTAACGGACACGCCCAACCCCCCCCCCTCGCTCTCTAAGAAAAAACAATCACCATGGTGACCACCCGCATGGCTACGACTCAATTACCTCAGTGCACCACCTTCTCAGCACAAACCAACACCGCCTTGTGACCCTCTAAGCATGGCCTGCTCGGACAGGCACAGAGGGAATTCTGGGACGACTGAAGACCACCTGGGTTGCTACAGCAGAGCCCACCTGCTCTGTGGAGGCTGTGGAAACGTATCTGAGAAGGAACCATATTGGATGAACGCAACACTTGAGTTTTCCAGACCGGAGGTACTGGGATCACTGCGATCACTGCTGATCTTCGCATTGGGGGCCCAAATGATGTTGTTGCCAGGGCGCCGTGCGGTGGCGCCTGGGGTTCCTCGGTGAGGCGGCGGCCCCGGAGGTCTCCTCGCGGAGGGGTGATGGAGTACGCCTTACGGAGCCGGGGTGAAGGGGGGTCGGGATTGCGCGGAGGGAGACGTATGGACGGCCGCCGCGGAGGAGGCGAATCAATACTCATTTACGCCCACCGCCGCCAGGGGCCGGGAAAGATAGCAATAATTCTACAGTGGAGGAATAAAACTCGGCCGAGTCTGGAAGGATCCGCGCCGGTCGGTGGTGACGTGCGCGTTGCTCTGGGACGGCTTTGAAGCTCATTTTATCCTTCACACGCTTGCATATCCTTATCAGGAGAGCTGGCATGCAGGACACACACACACACACACACACACACTTACACAGTCCCAGATAGCATCTACATCATGCCCGGGTATGAAGCCATAGATACACACACACTGGCTGACGGCGGGGGGATTAGCCCGTGATGGAGGGTGTCCGTGTCCCACCACACAGCCCGTCTCCATGCTGGCGGTGTTTGGGTGAGTGGCCGCTGCTTAGGAACAAGGCGGAATGTCACATGAAAGACCCCTCCGGTTTGACCCGGGTGAAACGTCTGCACCTCACCACAAATCATAAATTTGCGGGGCAGTGGGTGGCCTAGCGGTCAAGGAAGCGGCCCCATAATCAGAAGGTTGCCGGTTCAAATCCTGATCTGTCAAGGTGCCACTGAGCAAAGCACCGTCCCCACACGCTGCTCCCCGGGCGCCTGTCATGGCCGCCCACTGCTCACTCAGGGTGATGGGTTAAATGCAGAGGACACATTTCACTGTGTGCACCGTGTGCTGTGCTGCTGTGTATCACATGTGACAATCACTTCACTTTAAAAAAAAATAAAATAAAGTGATTGTCACGTCATGCACAGCAGCACAGCACCCGGTGCACACAGTGAAACGTGTCCTCTGTATTTAACCATCACCCTTGGTGAGCAGTGGGCAGGCGTGACAGGTGCCCGGGGAGGAGTGTGTGGGGACGGGACATTCATCAAGGGGACCTCAGTGGCACCTTGGTGGCTCGGGACTCGAACCGGCAACCTTCTGATTACGGGGCCGCTTCCTTAACCGGCAGGCCACCGATGGCCCAAATCACCTGGCACTACAGGATCCAGGACACCCAATTTGATAAATTATAATAATTACAGCCTTTCGCTCTTAATGCTGAGACTATTTTAATATTGGAATGAATATGCAACTAGCTGAACTGCACTATTCCACTCAGCACCGACCTTTTGACCTCCGCATCGCCACGGTGGCGCCAACGCCACCCGTCCGACCCCGCAGGGAGCAGAGACCCTTCACCCTGTCCTGCTCCACCGGGACGGCTGGAAGATACCAAGAAGCGATTTTTCTCACTTCCTTCTCCAATTAATCTTTTGGGGGTGGGGCTAGGGCCGCAGGATACCCACATCAAAGTGTATGCTGCGCCGCACCCCCAGAACCAGATCCGCCGTGTTTGTTTATTCATCCTGTTTTGCTAGACAGGGATTCAACGCTTAACACACACACAACAGACAAGGAAGGTAGCTGGATCACAAACTACACACACACACACACACAGCCCAGACGCCTTCGTCACAGGGATTGTGGGATATGTGGTCTCCAGGGCTTTATCTGTCTGAGTGTGATCAGTGAAGGGCGATACTGTGTGTGTGTGTGTGTGTGTGTGTGTAGACATGCTACAAGGTATGATGCCATCACTGCACACACACACACACACACACACACACACACACACACATGCGCAGAGTCTCATCTTCCCAGCTCGGCAGGCATTCTGCTGGAGACGCCAGGCTGCCAACCTGAGAAGCCTGAGTGACAGCAGAAGAATGAAGATCAGCACAGATCCAGTAAAAGCCGAATTGTGTGTGTGTGTGTGTGTGTGTGTGTGTGCGCCATACGGTCCGTCTACCCGGGGTGTACCAGGTCCGGTTCTCGAGAGGTCACGCCGCCCTGTTCCCGGGTTCCTGGGGGTCAGCAAGTTTCCGCGAACGGCCTGACCGCAGCCAACATCTGAGGAGCTAATGATGTCATCAGCGCGGGACGCCGCGCGGCCACAGCGGCATGTGTCAAACCGCAGCGCCAAATATGGCCGGGGCCGCTGGGCGCGCGTGCCTCTCCCTCTCCGTTCCCATAATTCCCCCCGTTCACCTGGTGCGCGCTCACCCCCCCCCCTCCAGTTCCACCGTATTTTATTACTCGCGGGAGAAATCCTTCATGCCGATTACCGCGGGAAACGGCGCAGGCCGCACGCGGCTCGCCTGAAAGCGGCCCGGCGTTCTGACCCCACCGCGCCGGCACGGATGACGGGCCGAGGTCAGCTGAAGCCCAGCCAGGCCTTCAGCTGATCCGCTATATTTAGCGTCGCCTTCGTGCCGGGTGTGGGGTTCCCACCGGGGTGGTCCGGCGGCCCCGCCCCCGCCGGGAGAGGACTGCTCATGAACGTTCCACCGCGCGAGAGGAACCCAGACCAGAGACAGGAGATCTGCGGTCACCGCGGTCGCCATGGTCACCCGACACACTGGGAATTGCATTCGGAGTCTCGGCTTCTGGTGGAAAAGGCGTTTTTGCTTCGCGAGGCACCAATTGGCCTCTGAAAGCCACTTTGCTTGAAAGCCCCTTTCAGTGTCACTTTGTGTGTGCTCCGCAGCCACCGTTGGTTCCGAGTGACAGCTCCATTCCAAAGCCGCCGGCAGAACAAACAACGGCGGGAAAAAAAAAAACGTGATCTTTAGATCAATGCCGATAAATAAAACCAAGACGCCTTGGTAAAACATGTTCACCGAATTACGCAACCGGGTATCTGTTATCCCACATATCAGCCTGTGAAAAGTGAATTAAACGTGAAAACACAGCAGCACAGCACACGGTGCACACAGTGAAATTTGTCCTCTGCATTTAACCCATCACCCTGAGTGAGCAGTGGGCGGCCATGACAGGCGCCCGGGGAGCAGTGTGTGGGGACGGTGCTTTGCTCAGTGGCACCTCCCTGGCACCTCAGGATTCGAACCGGCAACCTTCTGATTACGGGGCCACTTCCTTAACCGCTAGGCCACCACTGGCCCCTGGTGCAGTGCAGGTGCAGGATGTGCAGGATGAGGTGAAGAGTCTGATGCCAGTTTAAACCGTAGTCTTTTACTTCTCTTTTTGCATGTTTTTTGGACCAAATTGCCCTCATTTTTAAAAGTGTGCTGTAGAAACCCTACAAACGTTCTGGTTCTAAGACTTTTATCTGAAGCCACGATAAAAGTCTTACCCGCATACACACGCTGAATTGATTCAGGGAACTTTGGAATGCCAGAAAGGTCTGCCTATGCCTGGCTGACAAGCCCGACACGCATCAATCAAACTAATCCAGAGAACAGCTCCAGCCCGGCGAGCATCAGAAAAGAAAAACCGTCCCAGTTTCACTAGATTGGCTGGTGCTCCACATTAGCATAAGAAAAGTGATTAATTCGCCACGTAAAGCTGCTCAAGGTCCTTGGTGGAAGATTAATTTTTCATGGCCATCAAAGCAAAGTTGGTTTCTTTTACTGCTCTTAATTTCACTCCAGTTCTCTCTTCATCTCGGTGGCCTGGGGGTGGGCCGGAGTCGTGGTGGCGAGTTTCATTAGCTCGCGTCGGAGGAGGGGCGTGTTCCACGGGGAGGCTGGGAAGGAGCAGGTGGGGTCTGGAGAGGTTATCTGAACGCCCCCGATGAAAAGAATATTCCGGGCGTGTGTGCGAGATGAGCTACAGTCTCTCTCTGTAGTTACAGGACGTATGATCTCCTGCAATATGGCCACAAACCTCCTTAAGGTATGAACGGATCAATAGTTTCATCTGTCAAGGCCGGCCAGGGGTTGTGCAGGGTACACACACACGATCCTAAATGCAATTACACACGTCCATCATCCTCGTGGAACCTGCACACGTCTTGCCTGGACGTACACACTCACGCACAATTTAGCACCAATTCCGCTCATCTCCCCCATTCACACGTTCCAGATGCTCCCGTCTTCTCCTCCACAGACTGTTTATTCTCATTTCCGCGTCGCTCCTGCGTGTCACTTCTTCTGCCACTTCTCCTTTTGATATATTTATATCTGAAGAAGGTGTGTTTCTCCGGGGGTTCTGAGGAGAGAGAAAACACACACACACACACACACACACACCTCTTGGCACACTGGGTGTCACCTCTCTGATGTTCCAGTGCTCAGAAGTTCAAAAAAGTGAAAAAATTCCTTGTGCAACAGGAGGAAAATAAAAGGGCCGTTTCCGGGGAACGCGATGTTCTCCTTCGGGGTTTTAGGGACAAAATCCATCAGCTGACAGGAGATTGGGCCGAAAAAGTGTGATGAGGACAGCAGAATCTGGCGGTTCTTATCGGATTTGTTGCTGTTCTGTACACAGCACCTGCAGGCCCTGGGATTAAAGGGCTCATTAAATCATGGAGATTGATCGGCGTCACCTGCCGAGCTCCAAATACCCTGGATAACCGAGTTTGGGGTTTATGGAGAAAATAGTCTGAAAACGGCACAATCCCCGCGGCCGTAGGACACGCCTGCTTGATAAGAGCCAACGTAAATCCACCCAGACATGTCTAATGGAGGCGTTTGGTCTAATTGCGGCGACACTAATTATCTCCGCCTCATGATTAGCTCTCAGGATGCATCCAGAAGAAACATGGAGGTGCCCTGTGACAGATGGAGGACCATCGTGTTCTTCTCAACATCAAAGATTCTTTAAATCCTTAGATGCACACGTCCCTCCAGCATTTTATGGTCTGAGATGAGGCTGTTGGCATTACGGGTGCAAGCTCCAGAACCTGCTTCATCCATTTCTCTTTACGTTTAGTGAGAACCCTGGTCCCTGATGACGAAAAGCCGCCCGACAGCATGGAGATGGCATGAACATCCTTCACCAGGAACTCTGGGCTCGGGCCTTTAAAAGCTGCTTCTCGTTCTTTGCTTGCTTTCAGATGTACACTTGAAGGTCTGAATCCATCTAGAGGCAATTATCTTTATATATCTCCTTCAATTAGTTTACATTTACAGCATTTACCAGACGCCCTTATCCAGAGCGACTTACAATCAGTAGTTACAGGGACAGTCCCCACCCCTGGAGAAACTTTGTGTCTTGCTCAGGGACACGATGGTAGTAAGTGGGATTTGAACCTGGGTCTTCTGGGCTACTACCAACAACAATCCAACATTTCACCGTTCCTCGCCCTAAATGTCTGAAGGTCAAAGGTTGTTCTACGCAACATGTGACTACACAGCGTGCGGTTCAGCAACGACGGACGCCGCGCGTGATGGACAGATGGCGCGGACTTAACATTCAGCGGAGAGTCGCAATGATGATGAGTGGCGGCGGCGGGGCAGGAACAAAATCCCCCTGGACCCCCAAAGCTCCTCCTGTCATTCCTGTCAGCTGTCACCGAGGATCCGCTAAGGGGATGACAATTCGCCCGATGATTCATCGTTTCCCTCTGCTCGCCCTTTGTGATGCCGACTCACAACCCAAATTTAATTTGTTGACGCGTTTCTGATGTATTCTGGGAAATTGTGATTGAGCTGCCTGGCGCACAATGGATAATCGGCACATGAAAGCCCCTGCCAGGTGACTGAGGGGTCCATGAAGACCGCGGGAAGCCCATCGTTTACAGAAATAAACGTGTAGAAAGCAGGACTACTCGATCACTCGATGACCACGGCCACTGCCAACACCAACATGCAGATGATCAGCGCTATAATCCAAAATGCCGATGCTGGGTGAACTAGTGATCTTCTCCACACCGCCCCTCTGCTACGCTCCCTCCACTGGCTCCCAGTAGCTGCACAAATCAGGTTCTAAATACTGATGCTGGCCTACAAAGCCAGACATGGAGTAGCACCATCCTACCTCACAGCCCTTATTACACCTCACACTGCACCTGGTATACTCCGAGCCTCCAGTACTGCTCGCCTGGTCCCTCCATCTCTGAAGATAAAAGGAAGACGCTCATCTAGACTCTTCTCCATCTCGGCCCCTCGGTGGTGGAATGAAATTCCAGCTCAGTCACTGAGCACCTTCACACAGCAGCTCAAGACCTTCCTCTTTAGAGAATATTTAGATGAACTTGTAACCTTCTTCTTGTCTGACTTCTGTATAGAAACTAGAACAGAGGGAATAAAAAGATTGTATTCATAGTTGGGGGTCCTAGTGAACCAGAACTGATCTCTTCATCGATGGTAACATGGAAGCACGTTGCAAGTCGCTCTGGATCATGCCTTAAATGTAAATGTAATGGAATGTGGCGTTTGTGAACATGCGCCACATCTTTAATAGTGGCTGGAGAATAAAAGATGGCCGACTGTAATGAATTTGTGACGCTGGACACCTGACATTTAGGACGTTTTTTCTTCACCTAAACTCATGATTTCTCATCGCCTAAGAAAGCAGCGCACTGGCACGGGCGGCTGCTCATTTCAACTTGGCCTTGGCATAGGAGGTTGAGGTTGAAATTTATTGTCATATGTACAAGTACAGCGTACAGAGCACAATGAAATTCTTACTTGGAAACCTCTCCCTTCATAGACAGAACATAGAACATGATACATAGAAGACAAAGTGCAGCAGCAGCAATAAATAAATAAGTCACAGAGGATGAATATATCTAATTCTACAAAATTCTACAAAAACAGAGCAGGAGTGTCTTTGGGCACCGGAGTTAACTCCACTCAGACAGATCCTGACGCCACTCCTGAAGATCATCTACGCAACCCACAGAGCTGTTATCATCATCATCCAGGCACCCATCTGGACCAGTAGCCACGACAGTGTAATCTGTCTGCAGTCTCTTGTACGAGATTGATTTTTTTGCCTCTGAATCGAGACGTCATGTCGACACGAACCGCTCCGCTTCCCGCAAATGTGGCGGATTTCCAACAGCACCAGCGGTGCACGGAAGCTGAAAACGGGAAAAACCCACTCAGACACACTGGCCAAGTCCATGACAGCTTCCCTCAAACTTGTCCACCTTCCAGGACTGCGGCTGCACACAAACCCCCATGAATGATCCCTCCGCTCTGCAGAAGGAGCAAAATTATTCATCGCACAGCAGAGAGAACCCTGGGCTACACGGGACCAGAACCTCGGTGAGCTGCAGGCCACCAGCCTGGAGAACCCAGGCTTCTGCTGAGGTACGAAGTGAGGTACGCCTCATCCATACAAATATCAGAGCCGAGGCGATTCGGCACGATTGCGACATTTCTTCCGTTCTTCAGAGCTTCAAAGAGAAACTCTGGAGAAAGCGTCGAGGACACAAGACATGAGACGGAATTACAGGAGGAATTATGGAGGTGGAGGTAGTCCTTCTCTGTTTCCTTCTCCAACCTTCTGAGCCCAGGACCGTCACAAAGCGACCGACCAACCCTGCGGCCAATCAGAGCGGCAAGTTGTAGTGAAGCGTGCAGCTCGAGTCCACGCTATCTTCTGGAAGACGCTGGAAGGTGCTGATCCTGCGGTAGCGGCTCGCGGGGTGCCGCGGCGGGGATAATAAACGTGCACCGGTCGGGCTCGCCGGGTTTAGGATTAATGTACCTGCTGTTGGGGGAAAGTGGCGCAACACACAAGCTTGTGTCATTAGAGGCGCCCGCCGCGACCCGCCCAGACTCTTCCAATTACGCGCCGTGCGCTGCTAATGAGGACGCCATTTTGCCGTGCTTGCAACGCTCCTAGTGAGTAACGATGCACTCAACTTCCGATTCATGTATGAACAATATATGGAATAAAATGTTGCATCTGTTGCTGGATGGAGGCAAGGACACAAACTGACCTGGTACGACCCCGGGGACGCGTGACGTGGGTCATGTTCACATTCATCCGAAAGCCTGTGTGTGTGTGTGTGTGTGTGTATATATATATATATATATATGTGTGTGTGTGTGCATATATACATGTGTGTGTGTGTGTGCATATATACGTGTGTGTGTATATATATATATATATATATATGTGCGTGTGTGTGTGTGTATATATACACAAGTGTGTGTGTGTGTATATATATATATATATATATACACACACACACACACACGTGTGTGTGTGTGTGTGTGTGTGTGTGTGTGTGTATATACATATATACGTATGTGTGTGTGTGTACAGTCCCCTGAAGTGAGTGATTGCCACAGATCTGTCTTGTGATTGATCCCCTCCTCCACATCATCCGTCACCTGCGGCACGGTCCTCAAGTTGTGGCACCAGTTATATTTACACACTGACATTATGCATCAGTGTATCACTATCCACACACACACACACACACACACACACACACACACACACACATACACACACACACACACACACCTCCCAGCACTCTCACTGGTACATTCTCATGAACGGGCTGAGACTGCAGACAGGAAGAGTGTGAAGGACATCATGTGTCTAGGGGTGTTACACTTGAATGCGTTTCTCACTTCTCAGGTGTGTGTGTGTGTGTTTGTGTGAACCTGTGATTAAATTCACAACTTCCATGATGCTGCCAGTCTGGGTTGCTGCATCTCACATTTTCTTTGATATCCGTTTCAGTACCGAGACGACAACGCTGTACAGAATGAAGTCAGAGCTAGAAGACAGGCTGCTAGTAGCCTAGCGGGTAACACACTCGCCTATGAACCAGAAGACCCAGGTTCAAATCCCACTTACTACCATTGTGTCCCCGGGCAAGACACTTAACCCTGAGTGTCTCCAGGGGGGACTGTCCCTGTAACTACTGATTGTAAGTCGCTCTGGATAAGGGCGTCTGGTAAATGCTGTAAAAATGCTGTAAACACATCAAGGGATCTGTCTGTCCCCGTGAAAACACGTTTATCAGGGATTGAACTTGATTAAGACACATTTTCATTTCACATAATTAACACGGGCACATACACTTCATATTTTATCCAGGATCGTGGTCCAAATCAACACGTTGCCCTGCAGACCTGTATTCACGTCAGTGGGAGACATCATGCAGTCTGTCCAGATGAGTGAGTGTGTGTGTTTGTGTGTGTATTGGACAGGTGTCCAGGGCCAACACCACACAGTGTCACATACCAGCCATCTGGGTGGAAAAAAGGTCCAGAAATATCCTGTCTCAGCCCCAGGACCAAGGTGCTGTTATGGTCAAGGTGAAGGTGCCACACCCCTTTTTCAAATAGCTTGACATCATGGTAGCTAGAACTTAAAGGGCTGGTTTGAGACTCCCCCGGGGTCACGGCAGGGTCATCCCAGCAGAACATTCCATCACTGTCTCCTCCAATCAGGGTTTTCCACGCAGCTTCACTGCAGACACCAGGACATGTCAGAAGATGCCAAATGGCGTCTCTCTGCAGCCTGATCTGATTGGGTTCTGGGGGACCGTTCTTCCTGAACACAAGGTCAAATAACGGCCTGGAGAACAATGTGGGAGACACGCCCCGCTTTTTCCCCTCCCATCAGACCCACGAGGAAAGAGAGTCTGCAGCAGATTTTTCGGAGAGGCTTGTTAAGGTATGCAACCGTCCC
This sequence comes from Denticeps clupeoides, assembly GCF_900700375.1. Lineage (NCBI taxonomy): Eukaryota > Metazoa > Chordata > Actinopteri > Clupeiformes > Denticipitidae > Denticeps > Denticeps clupeoides. Next base: position 498,776 of record NC_041723.1, read on the forward strand.
ACTGGAGACATGAGGGGAATCTGAATACAGATGAGGTCTCTAATTACCACACACACACACACACACACACACACAATAACACAAAGCACAATCCTCATCGTCCCGCTCATTCATTACCCACCAAAAACAACTGGAGCGACAATATCCTCGCGCCACACTACAACGCAAACGGCGAATTCCCACGTGGTCCCCGTTCACATGACAACGTGGAGGTTGCCCCGCCCACGTCAAGTCCATGCGTGGTCCATTAAAGGCGGGCAGACTCGGCCTGTCGGGGGCCGTCCTGCCTAATTACGACTTCATGTACCCGGAACCAACTACGGCGGCCCGGGCGCGGCCAGCAGCTGTGAAGCTGCTCTGGGACGAGCGAGCGCGATGCCAACACGACCCTCCATCTCGCCGCTACTGCCGCGGATGATGATGATGATGATGATGATGGCCTGCGCTCGCGCACGAGGCCAAATCTCCATGCACGTGCATGCATGCATGCTGCACATTTCCCGCATGCATCAATGTGTAAGTGTGATTTCCACGTGGCGGTGTTGTGTAGGAGAAGTTGCTGTGTTAACCCCCCACGGTTCATGTGGGGGTCTCCGCAGCTGTCAGGGTTTCATCAGAGGTCAAGGTCAGCGAAGGCCGGGCGACGAGGTCCTTCCGCGCGGAAAATAGCTGCCAGGACGGCCGGCCGGGCGCCGCCGGCACATTTCTGTGTGACTCAGGCAGCCTGCAGCCTCGCGGTAGAAGGGGAGGAGCCATATATAATGCGTCTGTTTCGGCTTCCTGTGAAACGAGCTCTGTGTGTGAGCGAGCGCATGGATGTGAAGCAAACGGTAATTAAAATTCGGCCTAAAATTCATATTGTGTGTGTGTGTGTGTGTATGTGTGTGTGTGTGTGTGTGTCCATTAACCGAATGAATGAGGGATGTGGTGCACCTATCAGGCTTACATAACCGATGCCCCGCCGGGGGAGACGTCCATCTCATCTCAACGCCATTACTGCCTACACACACACACACACACACACATCTATCCAAGGATGCACTTATGCATGCACGCACACACACACACACACACACACACACCAACTGCCAGGCGCCTTGTAAACTCCACCAAAATAAACCGTGGACAAGATATAAAATGCAGGAAATCCATCATTCATTTCATCACCTAACGCTACACACTCTGTCCAAGGTTACTGTGTGTGTGTGTGTGTGTTTTAATGTCAATTCTTTTAACAACAGTTCTGTAGTCTGTAGGTGCTGGAATCTTCACAGAAGATTGACCTGTGAGCAGTAAGCCCATGCCAATTTGTCAGAGTTAATTACACTTAACCATGTTACGAACTTGACACACACACACACACACACACACTTTCAGTTTGGCCACCAGGAGGCTGGTGTGCCGCGATGCTAACTGGCCTGGCCTGGCCGAGCGCTGCGCTTCAACATTTCTGCTACGTTCATACATTCATATTCACCTTCCAGACACCTAAACACCGGCAGGCGGGCAGGCGAGCTCCTCCTCACAACCATAACCGGAACAAACAGGAAGTCCATGAATATGAAGAGAGGGATCACGGCAAATATTAACAACCATACCGCACTATTAATGATTCACTTCAATACATACATTTAATCTACGTAAAAATACCACACTGCTTGGCGTATTGATCTTCCATGAATAGTGTTACGCCAGTAATAAAACCGGCTCAAAAGTTTGGACGCCCCTACCTGTTTATGGGGATGGAATTTTTTACACTATAGAACGAAACTGAAGACACGGGACTATGAAATAAAACATGCGAGGATACGAAATAAATACAAATCTGAAGATTTGTGTCTTTTCTCTCATGGCAGCATTTCAAACTCTCGTCTTCTCTCCACCACCTTCAGTTGGACGACGGGGACGGTTTCCAACAGACTAGCTAGCTACACTCCTGCACGCTCTCTCAGATCTGCAAACGAAAAGAGACTGAAAATCCCCTCTTCACGGGGTCTCCGATCCCAATCAACTCTGTTCTCCTTTATTGTCCCTGGCTGGTGGGACAACTTGTCCTGCTCCATTCAACTAGCCGAGACTACTGCCACCTTTAAGAACCAGCTGAAAACCCACTTGTTCAAAAGGTATTTCAGACGAATCTAACACCAACACACACACACACTCACAAAATAAAAAAAAATCCTCGTCTAGAACTTAACAAGTCCCCAGCAGGTTCTATTCCTGACAAATTGGGCCTTATCAGGGCTCTTAGTTTTATAAACTCAATATCTATAGAAACCGAATGAGAATTGCTGGTGTCGTCCTCTTGTAAGTCGCTTTGGATAAAAGTGATAAAAGTAAAGTAAAGTAAATATATATTTTTACAATGGATTCATCAAAATGGCTCCATCTTAGTCTCCATAACCGCCACAGAGTCAGGGCGTCCAGACTTTTGGCTGGTAGAGTAAAGCTGTAAGAGCTTCATGATGGTAGCCCTCAGAACCTTCTAAATTTCATTTCAGCCCTGACAGTCATGGAGTAAAAGTGAGATTTCTCCTCCTCCATTTGCTCATTTCGCCACACTGGTCATTGTCACGGACCCGTAAAAACCCATTACCATCACTACACAAGACCTGTCACCGTCATTAAATCCATTACGATGATTACCGATGGAATTAAGCTTCTGCCGATGAGGTGCTGCTGCTCATGTGCCTCATATTCAGACCAGAGGGACATTCATAAGCTTCGTAACACCGCAAACCTTCCGCCCGCACAGCCCAGAGACTCACATAGCCAACAACTGCATCAAGGGCTGTTTGATTGTTCATTTTTTCTATGGAACTCATAAAAGCCTGAATTAAAAGCCTGAAAAGTTCTCAGTTTTCTCTCGTCTTAACGTCCTCCGTTCGTCCACGGGATCAGTAAAAGGCTTTAAAGGTTTATGGGACGGTTTGCTGACTGAAAAGCTCATTGTGCACATTGCCGGTGTTAATCCAGTAAAACCGGTGACTGCTGAATGGCCACAAACGTTCCTCTCTCACGCGCTGACTGAGGTCCTGGCGCTCGAGGGTTCGAGAAGTCAGCCGTTTCGCTCGAGGCACTGATGTCTTAACACAATTTTAGTGCGTGCTTATTAAAACCATATTTCCACCTAAATCTCAGTGCCAGGCTCAGCGTCTGCCGGGGGGGGGGGGGAGTTCAAAGTCAATAAAAATCCGCCTCACACGCAGTCGACTCTATTCAAATGTTAATGGGGTTTGGCTCCTCCCCCTTTTAAAACTTTGTTTATGAAAACATCATCAAAGTTCATCCCCGGGGGCGTCAGGAATAATTACGCAGCACCGATACGGGCTCTCCGGCATACCGATAAGCAGCCGGCGGCCACCTCTGCAGCGCCGCGGTGGCACCGTACATAAAAAGCCATGTAAATGGGCGACCCGCTCTGCGCCGCAGCCGATTGTTGCGGGCCTGCAAATCTCCTCCCGAAGGCCGTCTGATGAATAATTAAGCGTGTCTGGGATGTAAACACCATGCAAATGGCCTACAGTCTCTCTCTGTCTCGCAGAGTGGACGTCCTGTGGACAATTCCTAGAGCTGTTCTCAGTACAGAACCGGCAGGGGGCGGGGCACGGGCGGGGAGGCGGGGAGAAGCGCATCAGTCCTGTTCGTTACTACAACATCACTCACCAAACGGATTGATATTCGGCACAGTGGCCGCCGCAACATCAATATCGACCAATGAGACGGACCCCTGATCGCAGCCTGGCGACTGCAGGTGTTTCAATAACAGTACACACACACACACACACACACACACACACACACACACACACACACTTTCTGCCTTCAGCAGCCATTTTAAACCGGCTACAGACACAGATTTGCCGTGTAAAGGAAGGACGGCGTTCAAAACGCGATTCCAGGTCTCGTTTCAAAGGTCACAAGCTGCTCCAAATAGAGTAAGGAGAGAAGACCAACTTCTCCATGCTAATTCTGCGCCAAAGGTTAATCAGGCCCTGATAAAAGCGAAAGGCCACCACTGCCGTCACCGGCTGGCCAAATAAACCATACCGAGAAGCCCCGCCCACTGTCGAGTTTACTCCAGCCGAGTTTGGCGGGTAATTTTCACGCAGAGTGGAGCAACGGGGAGCCGTGATGGAACTAATGATAACAATCGGAACGTCTTCGACCGGCCAGATAACTCCATCACCGGCGGCAACGTTTGACCGACATCCACCGGCGCATCGGATGAAAGGAACGGCGTCGCAGGCCATAAAAACCGCGCCGCCCGGGGGACGTGTACCCCCTGGCAAGGGACGCGTTCGCAATTAAACACTCGCTCGCCGCGGCGAGGCCGCTAATTACGCCACGAATCAGTTCCGGGACGAGGAAAGAAAAACGTCGCCACTACACCAGACGACTACGACTTACGCCGCAATTCTGCCGGAACGCAGGTCGTCTCTGGGGAGGGGGGGGGGACACCTACATGCAACAACTAATATTATAGAGGCTATAAAAGGAACTGAAGTGGAGAGAGACGTTGACCTCTGACCTTAACCAGCTGAGCTGAACACTGATAACAAGGGCCCGTCTATAAGCATCGGTCCCGAGGGGGCATCGAGTGACGAGAACAGCGGTCACTCCCACGCGGGGGGGTTAAGTACGGTGGCGTACGATTGTCATCCAGGCTGATATTAGAGCCCCGAGTTCAGGAAATATCGCTTCGCCGTTCCACTATAAATACCCGAAGCGGCCGCGCTGCGAGATTAAACCGGAACGCCAGCGCGTGCCGCGAATAGGCCGCCGCAAGTGCAACCTTAAGAACGGAGGTGACGGTTATTATTGTCGGATGGAAGAAAAAAAAAAAAGGCGGACTGCCGCGGCGTAGCGGAGGGAGGGTATATTCTCTACCGGACTGACCCACATGCCAAACTGCTACACCTCCACCATGATAACCACGCATGGCGGCGCCGCGGCTCCTGGGCGTGCCTCACGCCGCGTTCCCCTCCTGCCGAGTTCTCCTGTCCACCGGCACCTTGTTTCTTCTCAATTCCTCCAGTCCTCTGTTCTTGGTGAGCGGGGAACGTTGCCACGGCGCCAGGAACCCGCATGAACAGGCGTGGACGCAGGTGTGTGTGTTGGAACATCTCAGATGTTCTGGCTTTTTACTGTTCTAGCCTTCATTTGCGGTCCTCACCGCGTGCCACGCGGCCCCCGAAGCGGCGCATCCTTTCCAGTTGGAGAGGATCAGGTCGCATGGACCAGCTCTCCTCCAGTCGTATTCTCTCTGCACGTATGTATTGTTGATCCGTAGTACGTATACGGAATGAATGGCGGCTGTGAGATGAGGAAGGAACGTACCCGCAGGATCCTGCCGAGACGTGACGCCGTTGACCCGCAATCGGTGCCGCTCCATTCATCACGCAGCCCGGGGACAGCGAGATCCAGGCTCCCAAGGGACCGTTTCAGGTTCCTCTCCGGTGAAACCTCTTCGTCCCACGGTGCCTCAGCCCGCCAGGAGCAGCTAATTCAGGTGCGCGTGGACCTTCATCGCGCCGACGGGGGACGTTAGACAAAGCCTGAAATCCCCAATTACCGGCCGGCTGTCAGGCCGCGCCGCGGGGACTCCAGAAATGAATTAGGCAGGAGCTGGCACGCCGTCACGGGGTATCAGACGGCGAGATAAATGTGTCGCCGTGCGGCGCTGGACTGGCTCAGCGTGCGACCGCGTTAAGAGACGTTGTGTTTTTTTGTCCCCCGTCCTGTCACCCGCTCCCAAATACACCGGGTCACCGGTGCGTGTCTGCAGTCCTCGTGATTTAAAAGGTCCTCGCCACTCAGAACAGGTCACGTTACTGTCACCAGGCCCCGCAGCGGGCATCCACCTGATGGGCTTTACTGCGGCGCATCATGAAAGGAGAAAACCTGTTTAAGCACGAACATGCTGTTATCTGTGGCCATTTGGCTATCCCCCGTAGCCCTGACGACGATGGGTGGAGCACGGCGGCGGTACACGGCCACGCCCATAAATGTGGTCAGAAAATGGAAGAGGCTGGCAGAGCCATGCGTTTACATTTACTTAACCAGAGCGACTTACAGGCAGTAGTTACAGGGACAGTCTCCCCCCTGGAGACACTCAGTGTTAAGTGTCCTGCTCAGGGACACGATGGTAGTAAGTGGGATTTGAACCTGGGTCTTCTGGTTCACAGACCCGCTAGGCTACTACCACACTCCATGCATTTTTACGGCCAATTAGTTAAAGTGATAAACCTCTCAGCCAATTTGTAGGTTCAGTCCAATTTTTTTACCGATTTGACCTTTAAAAACTTTAACGCTGGGAAGTAGTTAAAAAAAAAAAAAAAAGGTTCAGATGAATTATTATTAATATTCTCAATTAAAAACTGCTTCAGTGAGCAGAGAGGAACTTTTCACCAGAAGGCAAAACAGATTTGTTTAATACTTCAAACGAGACCCTGTGTTTATCACACCATTTATCCCCCCAAATAAAATGAATAAAAAAAAAGTAAAATAAGGGCCCGGAGAGAAATTGCGAGCACCGAACAACACTCGTCCTCGAGCGAGTTCCCAGGAAAATGTTTCCAATGCTGCAAGATTCCGGGGACGTTCTTTCGGGACGTAGCATTTACATTTACAGCATTTACCAGACGCCCTTATCCAGAGTGACTTACAATCAGTAGTTACAGGGACAGTCCCCCCTGGAGACACTCAGGGTTAAGTGTCCTGCTCAGGGACACGATGGTAGTAAGTGGGGTTTGAACCTGGGTCTTCTGGTTCATAGGCGAGTGTGTTACCCACTAGGCTACTACCACCCCAGCCTCATGATGCTGAGCTGTGAGGGCCGTATTTGTCCAGGTCCATTCCTCCCACTACCAAGCAACGTTCCCTGCCCCGCCCCAGGGCCATTCATCATACAACACCCTTTTTTCCCAACACACCTCCGTGAACTTCAGTGTGGTTGCCAGGACGCAGAGAAGGTCTTCAGCAGCCCACTGTCTTCCTGAAGGTCTTTCTGCAGCAGTTTCATTATCCCTCCGGGCGACTGGAAGAACAAGTTCTGTCGGAACGTTAAGTGCCGCTGCTTAATGGCGCAGCATAAAATCGTGGAGAAAAGAAGCGTGTCGGCGCCAACGTTCCGCAGTTGTGAAATCTTCTGCACACTCAACCCTTCACGGCGTGTGCACGCTCACTGCCAGCGTCCTTCTCCACACCAGCAAGCCTGCCACGCAAAATCCTTCTCCACAATACACGACACAGAGCAGATCCGGTCTTCTGCTCCCTCCACGTGGAAGCCAGAGGTCATTGGGGAGCTTCAGTTTGGGGGTGCACCAAGATCAGCACCCGTGGCCCCGATTTCTCCACCATCGTTCTCCTCTGCGGCTCGAGCCGAACTACACGAGCAGCTTCCGTCGGGGGAAAGTGGGTATCAGACAAATGAAAATAAAGAAGAAAGTGAAGTGATTGTCACTTGTGATACACAGCAGCACAGCACACGGTGCACACAGTGAAATTTGTCCTCTGCATTTAACCCATCACCCTGAGTGAGCAGTGGGAAGCCATGACAGGCGCCCGGGGAGCAGTGTGTGGGGACGGTGCTTTGCTCAGTGGCACCTTGGCATTTCGGGATTCGAACCGGCAACCTTCTGATTACGGGGCCGCTTCCTTAACCACTAGGCCACCACTGTGAGGAGGCGGCCCATGGAGCGCGAGGAGAGTCGCCACCGTGAAATATTCCTGCTGCAGCTAAAACGGAGCAGCCGGAAGGTACGGACCGCGGAGGACAGGCCCGTTGTAGCGCTCCAGCAACGTCTCTTCCGCCGAGTCAGCACCCCATTTCACACACACACACACACCCACACTGCTGGGGAACGCTGGGGGACCTGGACTCCTTCACATCGTTCCGGTTCCGGTACCGTCACGATGCAGACGGTGGATTATATCGTAACGATGTCGCTCGGGTGGCCGTGGCGGCCTGCTGCAGGTCGGAGTTCCAACGCCATACGTGTTTTTGCCGGGCCGTTTAACGCTCGTCGCTATGGAGGTTTGGGCAGAAATTGAGGTCGAGTAAATTGTGAGAAGAGCAAAGGGTCACGTTCCTGGTTCCCCTCAGTGCGGCGGCCTGGCGGTAGCTCCTCGCCCCCGGCGGATATTTCAGGGGATGCGGAACCACGAACAAAGTCGGTAACGTCGCGGTGAAGGTGAGAGGCTCTTCCGTTCCAGAGGTTTTACTGACGCGCGGTAGACGGATCATGCGGTGACGTGTTACGGGTCCATCGGGACGAGGAAGCGTGTCGCCATATTATCCTCGGCAGGAGCAAGATGACAGCCAGGACCTTTCCAGTGACTGCGTTCCGTACGGTGACAGCCCTTCAGCACAATGAGCGTGGGACGCACCGTCAGGTTACTGGCACGGAAAGGCACCACGCCAAACGCAACGTACCGCTTGCTCTCATTTCATCAAGTTATGTGACGTACTCAGCAGCCAATTAAAAACGAGCCGATATTGTGCATCTTCATCGTCTGTGATGAACTGATCACTAATAAAAACTAGATAAACGTACAATTCCAGTTGGCTTTTTTTGAAGAGCAAATATATATAACTAAACATATAACTAATATAGAGAACTACACAACAGCAGTTAATAACCTTAAAAAGTGCCACAATAAACGAGATTCCTGGATTAAGAGTAAAAATTAGTGGAGGTAAATCAAAAAGGCCAAATAATGTTTAATGGTGAATGATAATGGTAAATGGGTCTTCAATGTTCAATGCAAAGGTGACCTTTGAACTTGAACTTTGCAGGCACATCCTGTGCAGTAACAGGCCTAGAATTTTTGGTTTTGGGAGTGGAAGCCCCCCCAAACATTTACTGTTTATCGATGACCAGACTACCGGCTGTGAGAGTTTATGCCAAATCTGAATGCTCTTTTGGAAGCTCACCTATCTTCAATGTGGACCAGCTCTTACAAAGAAAACAAGACGACGTTTTCTGCACTTCAAAAGGAGGGATGCGAGCAGGTCAGTAAAAAGTGCCAACCCTGTCGGGCCCAATATTTCTTATAATATGCTGCATCATGCACCCGGGCTACATTTGGGGTTAAATATTGGCCAAAGAAAACTACTGGTGAAGCACATTTACACATTTACATACAGACTGGTCATTGGTGCCCCAGCAGATTGGGAAGAGATGAGCCGAACAGGTTCATGTGTACTGATTATTCACAGGGAAAAAGGACCTGAACTCATTTGTTCCCCGCATTTATGCTTCACGCCACAAACCATTCCTGGGAGAACTGGTGCTGAACATCAATACCTAATTTAGTAGGGACACCTGACGCTACTAATTCTAGTCGCTCTTCAATGTATAGAATGTACGGAGCTGATTTTCAGCCATCTTAATGAAAAAGAAACGTGGTGACATTTTATCTGCCCTTTGTTTGCTCTGTGACAAGCTCTGAGTGCTTTTCTGAGCTGAGTGAAGACGGCAAAACACACAAAATGCACTCGCGCTGCCACATAAATAAAACCAGAGTGCACTGAAGTGGCCAGAACAGTTTTTTTTGTTGCTGTTGTTGTTTTGTCTTGTGCAGAGAGGGTCAGGTCTTCAGAGACAGGATGGCTGAGTCCTGCCGAAAGCTGTCAGCAAGGATCAGTCAGTCAAGCAGCCTCTGGATCATCCAGCATCCCACAACTCAGCCTGGGGCCGGACGGCCCACGGAGTGCACAAAACAACCCTCCACCCGCACTGCAGGTGGAGGCGAGACGCCTGTCAGGGTCTTGTTTGTGGGATAAAAAGATCAACGAAGCAAGTCGGGTCAGACCTGTGAAAAGGGGGGAATTATGAACTAGACTGGAAGTACATGGAGAAAATGGGGTCACTCAGGGCTCCATATTCGGACCAACACTTTTTTTTTTTTACAGTGTATTCAGTTTTTGCTAGTACCCGGTAAATAATGTAAGCTTACAAACTTATACTCGCTGCATTGCAATGATGTATTTCTTCATAAAAGCATATCTAAATACCACAAATGATCACCGAAATAGTCATCACATCAAGAACTACTGAAAGAAGCTAGAAGCACACAGGTCATGCATGTAATTATGTTGCCATGTTTAATATCATCAATACCTCAAATGCTCCGAAACCATGTGCCAGTTGGCAACCAATATATCAATATTTGTCGAGATCCCTAGTTTATGTGTATAAGAATTACCTGGATCTTCCCACATAGAGCCACACGCTCATTTACGGGCTCTTTAGAAAAGCTGCATTTGATCCATTAGCATTTGAGCTTGATGTGTGACACAATTTGAAGTAAAACTATAAGATCCATTTAAATTAAGAAAATCATCTCACAAACTCCTCCCAGGAGGCCAAGCCATAAGCTTTGAAATCCCCCCCCCTCCCCTCAACAACACTTCCTCTGGACGAAGCCTCTAATCCACTGCAAACACATGAAAAATTCATCCTGGTGTCAGGCCAGAAGATCTACAGAGCAGACCCCTTTTTTAACATCACGGTACACCGGCGGAAACAGGCCTAAAGGGAGCACGGAAGAAGGGCACCGGACGCGGTGGAGAGGACGGGAGGCCGCGGCGTTCCGGAACATTCCTACCGGCCCGATCAACGCCTGCCCTGAAATGATGAAATCTGGAGTTCCGTCCCGCGTGGGTCTGTCTGGACTAATGAACGGAGACATTTTGGTTTTATGTTTTTTTTTTTACCAAGACGGGTTGAAAGAAGACAGCGTGAAAGAAGCCCGGCGTGATTAAAATAGCCACCGTGGCATTTCAGTTAACAACCTCGCACCGTATCCTGAGCAGGCACGGCGTTACTGGAATGGAGATGAGGAATTGGCCATCAATAACATTTCGGCAATGAAGTTGCTTGTTAGTCTCGAGGGCCTCCGGGAGGGAACCTCTGGAGTCGTTCTCCTTCGCGTGGAGCGTGCCGATTAATTCCGAGCCACACCGGAGATCTGGACAGGTCCGGCGCTCTGGACGCGAGGGCACCTTTTATTTATTTTTAATCACCGCGCTTGCAGAGGCGAGCTCGGAAAAAAAAAAGGCAAATAAACGCGAGAGTCTCTTATCTTTCCTGCGAGGCCGCGCCGGGGAAAAGCAATCCAGGTTACCGAGCCCGCAGATGGTGCCGATGGCGGATCCACGGGCCAGATCCTACAGGGCAGGGGCAGGGGGGTTCTTATCATTTATTTGACTCTTTCCTTTTTTAATTAAGTAAAAACCCGGTTTTGATTGCTGAAATTTAGCATTGCAGCGCGGTAAAATATCATCACGTGGATGAAGAATCTCATTATTGGAAACATTAATGTTATCGTGAAAATGATTACCACCAATTCCACAGTTCCTGGCAATTTCAGAGAAACTGTACGGTACGTTTCATCCGATAACACGCATCTGTCCCGATCCCCTACTCCAGAGTACAGGATCCAGGATCAGATGTTCTCCACCCACCTGGAGCATGTGGAATGGCGGGGCGGCTGGAGCGTTCGATTCCCTCGACGGCGAAAGTGCTGAGAGCTGCAAGGCGGTGAACAACGGCCATTAATTCACAGGTTAGGGGTGGATTAGCATCGATCTGGCCGCCAGGGATGAGTGGAGGGATGAGACGGTCGGGTGGGGAGACGGTCTCAGTCCCGGGGTGGGGGGGGGTGAGACTTCATCTTCATGAAGTTACCGCAGGGACGTGCAAATTCGTCCCCAGGCGGTGCGTCCGCTTTTAAAACTTCTGCCCAGTTTATTTACTGGAGTAATCAATCGTAGAAAAGCCTTCAGCGGCGGGATTAAGAGATTCGGGATCTATTCCCAGTCAATTTGGGGACGGCTGCGGGGGAAAGTGGGCTTTTGGGCACTTCATTAACAGCAGGCCGGCGCTCTCTATTCCAACGTCGGGGGAACCGCAGCACATCAAACCCGGAGTTAAACTTTCAACTCTGCCAGGAGACGACTTTAAAGGGACACTTTTGTTTTAGTGTTTTTTAAGGCTCTTTCATGTGGAGGCACGTCAGCGGGTGGAAACCCGTTCTCTCCACGCGGCTTTTATCTCCGTTTCCTCGGCGGCGGCTCGGTGACAACCTCCCACTCCCGCGACCGCAGGCGGGGTGACGCTCCGGCCCACGTTAACCACCGCTCTTAACGACAGGGAGCTCTGATGAGGTCCGGTTTCTCCCCGCCGGGCATCTCCAGCGGCTGTCTGATCATCAGAAACCTTCACCCCTCTGACCGAGCCAGACAGGGGGAACATTTTAAAAGCTGGCGTGGGCTCCTTCACTCACGCCTGGGCCTAACTAGGAGAGACAGTGGCCCGGAGCACCGGCCAGCGACCATCCTGGCAGGTTCTCCAGTACCTTCACACCTGCAGTCCTGGAGATCCTCCAGGAGCTATGCGGTCTGGTCAACAGGATGCTCCACCACAATACTTTATACAAAGTCAAGCGTTTCACCACGTTTTTACACTATAGGACCAATCGAAAGCGTCAAAACTACATAGCAAACAGGGACAAATTGTTAAAAGGTGAACCCATGTTGAGAACTTCTCCTTCCCTCGTTGTTCAGAGCAGCCATGAATCCAAAGAGAGGCGACTTCTTCTCTTATTTAAAGACGTAAAGCCAGCAATAGATTCTCCAGCGTGCAGATGTGTCCAGATGTTCGACTGTTTCCCCATGAGTGACCTCGTGGCGCCTCTGTTCATAACAGAAATAAAAATAATAGACGTCGCACATCGATGAAACACCAGCAAATCCAACGTCTGAAGACAGCGTTCCACCATCCTCGCCGGCCAGAGTGGAGGGCATTAACCATTTAAAAGCGCATTGATCGCCGATATCGGTTTACGTTATTGATTGTGTATGCATCCACATGCTCCCGTGTGTAAGGGAGAGAGGCGAGGCGAGGAGGAGAAAGTGTGTGTGTGTGTGTGTGTGTGTACAGGAATTCAGATATGAGGCAGGAGATATATATAAAAATCATTTATGCCAGAAACGGCTGGAGGCCTCGGGGACGGGGTGCTGGAGAAAAAGGCGCGTTTTTCATCCCGAGGTGAGTGCGAGGGGGGAGATTCCATCATCGTGGACGCCGTCATGCATATTTCATCTCCCTCGCCCCAGATTAAAAGTCCCGGGGCCGACCGGCACCTGGCAGCACAACGGGGACCTGAGGAGACGAGGTGGGACTCATCACCTCCGATATTCCATCGATTTACATCACCGTCCTCATATCCTGTTCCCGAATTCTACCCATACGTGACAATCTATTACCACGCAACCTTTACCTTCTATTACTCTGTAATAGGAAAAAGTGAAGTGATTGTCACATGTGATACACAGCAGCACAGCACACGGTGCACACAGTGAAATTTGTCCTCTGCATTTAACCCATCACCCTGTGTGAGCAGTGGGCAGCCATGACAGGCGCCCGGGGAGCAGTGTGTGGGGACGGTGCTTTGCTCAGTGGCACCTCAGTGGCACCTTGGCGGATCGGGATTCGAACCGGCAACCTTCTGATTACGGGGCCGCTTCCTTAACCGCTAGGCCCCCACTGGCCCAGAGAAGGAAGATCGTCTGGGCGACTCGACCTGGGTAGAGCCGATACTGAAGTAATTTCCCCACCGCTGCGATATGGGAGGAAATAAGGACGAGCTGCACACCAATAACTTGCTGAAGTATTAATCAGAAGCTCATTATTTTGTGCTCTTCTGCAAACATGAACCCCATAGCCGGATATTAGGGTCATTGTGTCACGTCCACACAAGACCCGGCGTCCACATGAAGTGCTGAAATATTGTGCTTCTGAAATAGTGCTTCTGTCCACACGGAGATGACGATGAACGTCCCGAATGCAGTTTTAACCCCCTCCACACCTGTAGGTGGCGCTGTAACTACCTTGTCTACATTTACAGCATTTACCAGATGCCCTTATCCAGAGCGACTTACAGTCAGTAGTTACAGGGACAGTCCCCCCCTGGAGACACTCAGGGTTAAGTGTCCTGCTCAGGGACATGATGGTAGTTAGCGGGATTCGAACCTGGGTCTTCTGGTTCACAGGCGAGTGTGTTACCACTAGGCTGCTACCACCCTTTGTCTGGTGTCTAGTTCCCCTCCGCGGTGAGTTAAACGCGTTGTTATTCTCCACGTACGTCTGTCCACACGGAGATGACGAGAACGTCCCGAACGCAGTTTTAACCCCCTCCACACCTGTAGGTGGCGCTGTAACTACCTTGCCTGGTGTCTGGTTCTCCTCCGCGTCGTTATTCTCCACGTTTCCGTGTGGACGCCGGGCCAGTTCCGAGAGGAATGTTCTCGCGCGGACGGGCCTTAAAGAGACATTTACGATGTAAAACAATCGCAGTCGTTTGTACGGTTGTGTCCTCTTTACTGCGTGAACACCGAACAGTTCGCTCTGGAACCGGGAACAGCTGCAGGCCACACCCTCTTTCTACCCGCTCAGCAGAAACACCTGGTTTGCTCGGTTAATGGGGACAAATGGCTCGTCCAGTGTTGTAGCTGAAGACAACACACGCATGCCGGGCCGGTGAGAACCACCGCGAAACTTCGCCCCTCGTCCGGCTCTCCGCTCTTCATCCTCGGCGTTTCTGGCTCTTTGGGGCCACGGCGTCGGCCCGAAATGTCAGGCCAGGAGCGTAAATCGATGCGGGAACTAATCTTTTCCTGCCTCCGACCAAATGGCACATAAATCCCGCGGCCGTCCCCAAAGCGCGCATCGGAATTCATAAACGCCAAGCGGAGGGGGCGCCGGCGCCCAAACAAGACGCTTCGCGTTTGATAGGAGGCGGCGGGATCGCCGGCCACGACTCCGGCACGTGGGTTTACCGAAGGGGGAGGGGCTACAGGAGAAACGTGCAGGAGGGGCTGATGGATGCTTTACATGCATCAGAGGTAAAGAGAGAAAGACGATTCGAGGTTTCCGGGTCCTTAAGCCCCGCCCCCCCCCGAAACGCGTCCACGTTCACTTGTTTGGCCGCTGATCTCCTCCTGATCTTCTTCATCTGCTAATCCAGGTGGGGGTAGGAGGGGACAGCGGGTGTCACACTGGTGACTCTCGGTCAGTTGGTTGATGCCACCCACATCACCCCCACCCCACCCCACCCCGACAAATGAGTTAATCCCCCCCGCAAGCTCAGACCGACCTAATCTCGGTAAGGAGGCGGGGCCAGATGGCTGGGAGCAAGGCAGCGAGCGAGGGGACGATGTGCAGATGGACGTCCTTTCACCGTGGACCTTCTGCCTCGTTCTCAGGGTGGGGGTGGGGGGGGTCACGCTGCAGCAGCGGCGCTCGCAGGGTGTTAGATCTGGGTGGGCGGTGGGGTAACCTTGCGATTCCTGGAGTGCCAACGGGGGGAGCAGGATGGTCCACGGAGTGTCAGAATATAGGATCACACACACACAACACAGTCTTACAAGTACTACACACTTACAGCCTCCACCACACTCTATCAAACCACACACACACACACACAGTACCAGCGGGGTGGGGGGGGGGTGTTTATATCTGCTGTTCCTGTTCTGTTCCTCCTGTGGGGTTTAACACTTGCTAACACACACAGTTTCATGTAAACTGTCAGAAAGTCATTGTTGATGTTTTCTATCATGCGTTCTGTATGCAACAGACCAACCATGGCTGTGTGTGTGTGTGTGTGTTAATGTGACTACGTGGGTTCACTCTGCCAGGGAAATCCGGTGCATTGGTGTCATTCCAGTTTCCGCCTGGATGCTCCAACACAAAGAACTAAGCGCCTGGCACAGCCCATATGACACCAATCCTGTCACCACAACAGACACACACACACACACACACACAGCAAGACAAACAGCCGATGCCAAACACCCTGCCAGACGTACGTCACAGGTAAATGCACCGTAACCCCCGCTCTGATATCGGAGACACGAACGCGGCTCAATCCGCCACCTATCCCATCAGGCCCTGCTCTGTTCAATCAAATCAAAAACTTCATCAACTTAATGAACCTTGACCATCTGCCCCGTACACTTTCATATATTTAATATCTTATATTTCCACTCTCAATATGGAAACACTGATCTATGTACATATATCTCTACGTAAGTCTAGTATGTCTATATCTATAACGATTTCAGCTGTTAACAGACAGATATAAATTGTAAACTCGAGCTCCACCGTTACTAACATTCCAACTTTTCCCACCGCGGAACGATGACCTCAGACCCACCATTCCCAGCATCAGCATGGCCACCGGCCGGCACGGAAGAGGGGAGAAGCGCCGGGGACTTACCCAGAAGACGAGGTTGAAGAGGAACATCATGTATTTGAGACAGCAGAGGCAGCCCCGCGCCATGTTGCACTTCTTGTACTCTAGGAGGAACACAAAGGACAGGTCCAGGTAAAAGACCACGTACTTGCTGCCCTTGGGGGCTTTGTACTTGTTGCCGCTCTTGTCCGGAGCGGCGGAGTCTGTCGGCGCGGCGGCGGCGGCGGCGTTCTGAGCCTGTGCGCCGCCACGGGGCCCCGCGGAGCCGTAGAAGGCGCCGGCCGTGAAGCCGCGGCCCCCGAGGGGCCGGCCGGAGGTGGAGGCGCGGGCAAAGTCCGAGTCGCGGCTGTCCAGCGACGGGCTGCGATGGATGGCCGACTCCTCGCTACTCGACTTCTCCATGCTCGGGGGCGCCGGTGAGGGAAGCGTCCAGGTCCACTATCATGTCTCACACGCACACGCACGTCACAGAGAGACACACGGCGCCTGTCCGTCCAGCCGGATCCCGCAGAACCAGCCCGCCGCCCCCGGCGGCACCACGCCGGTTTTTCTCCGAGTGTGTGTGTGTGTGTGTGTGTGTGTTCAGCTGTCAATCCACCGCGGGCTGAATCCCAGCACTTGCGGTAAGTTTGGTGTCGGTCTCTCCTCTCGGCCTCAGCTGTCCCGCCGCTCTTAACCTCCTCTCTTCCTCTCCTGTCCTCTCCTGTCCTCTCCTGTCCTCCGCTCTCTCAGCACAAACGCTGATGTCTGCTATTATCGGCAGCTGCGGCTAAACTGGCGCTCTTCCCTCCTCCTGCCTCCCTCTCTCTCTCTCTCTCTCTCTCTTTCTCTCCCTCTCTCTCTCTGTGCTGCTCTTCCCTCCTCCTGCCTCCCTCCCTCTCTCTCTCTCTCTCTCTCTCTCTTTCTCTCCCTCTCTCTCTCTGTGCTGCTCTTCCCTCCTCCTGCCTCCCTCTCTCTCTCTCTCTCTCCTCTCTGTGCCGCTCTTCCTCCTCCTGCCCCCTCTCTCTCTCTCTCTCTCTCTCCCTCTCTCTCTCTGTGCCGCTCTTCCCTCCTCCTGCCTCCCTCTCTCTCTCTCTCTCTTCTCTCTCTCCCTCTCTCGCCGCACCTCTCTTCTTTCCTCCTCCCACCTCTCTCCTTCGTCTCTCCTCTCCTCTCTCTCTCCCTCTCACTCTCTCTCTCTCTATCTCTCTATTCCCTCTCTCTCCTTTCTCTCTCCATCCGCTCTCTCTCTCATCTCCCCTCTCCCTCCCCCTCCTCTCTCTCTTCCCTCCTCCTGCCTCCCTCTCTCTCTCTCTCCCTCTCTCTCTCTGTGCCGCTCTTCCCTCCTCCTGCCTCCCTCTCCCCTCCCTCTCTCCCTCTCCCTCTCCTCCCCTCCCCCTCCCTCTCCCCCCCCCCCCCCCCTCTCTCTCCCTCTCTCTCTCTGCGGCGCTCTTCCCCTCCTCCTGCCTCCCTCTCTCTGCCTCTCTCTCTCTCTCCCTCCCTCTCTCACCCTCTCTCTCTCTCTGCTCGGGCGAGCGTCCAATCAGGGCGCGGCAGGCGCCGCTGGCCCCTCCCCCGGCTGAGAGCGCGCTGAGCGCGGATCTGTCTCCATCCGTCCCGCTGCAGGTGCACCGTTCGTGAAAAAGTAAATCATCGAGAAGCAAACGTGGATCCTACAGGGCGGAGTCAGGAAGTGCGTGACTGCCGTTCATTCAGCGAGAGGCATCATGGCACCATGTGGACAGTCCCCCCTGGAGACACTAAGTGTCTTGCTCAGGGACACGATGGTAGTAAGTGGGGTTTGAGCCTGGGTCTTCTGGTTCATAGGCGAGTGTGTTACCCCACCATGCCTCCCATTTCCACCCGTCTGAACACATTTCAACTGATAATGTCAAATAATTTCCATTAATAACCTGCATCATTCCCATTACGACATGAATTAAAGGACGGATAACAGTGTCCACACGTCAGATGCTTCGCCCTTATAAACAAGGGCTTACATTCAATCTTCAGGACCATGAAAGAGACACAAGTGCTCCTCAAGAGAAAGTATGTGAAGTTTGTGAGAAGAGTAAGTATATTTAAAAAAATAAAAAGTGAAGTGATTGTGAAACACTGCAGCACAGCACGCGGTGACACAGTGAAACGTGTCCTCTGTATTTAACCCTCACCCTGGGTGAACAGCGTGTGGGGACGATACCTTCATCAAGGGGACCTAGAACCGCCTAGACCGGGAACGTAGGAACACACCGTTCTGGATGGGATAGTCCAGCGGCCACACCCATCTTTCTCGGAGGGAGCGGCCGGGGCTCCGCCTCTATCGCAGACAGATGGGGGGGACGGTTTGATCCCGGTGGTTTTCAGCTTAGACCAGTAATGCCCTGTTTTTCGCATACAGCAGGACTAATCCAGCACGGCCCCACAATCCTGAGCCCTATCCATTTCCCCCGAGCGAGGGCAGCAACATTAATCATACAGAAACTGACCAAACTCGTATTCCACAAAGTTCTACCCTACTGTAACTAAAGCCGGGGGGGAATAAAAACACTGACCATCATCGATTACAACATGAAATAGCTAAATAATATTGACGACCTTACGATAAATATTATCCATAGTGTCTGATTAAGCTTCAGAAGACCACATGAGGCATCTCAAACATTGATATAATAATGGAATATGTTCCAGCAATGAGGCCGGAGCCAGGAGATGTAGGGAACAAACAAGATCGCAGGAAAGCCAGGGTCAGGAGGAACGAAGGAACATGAGATGCAGCAGAAGCTGTGAGGGCGCTCGGGGAAAGATGTAGAACGCTGTCGATGCAGGAAGTTGAATATGGAATACCTTGGATCCGCCCGGCGAGAATTGGTCAGAATTGGTCCAGATGATTCTAGATGGATGGAGTACAAGAAAGGGGACAGCTTGAAGACTGAGGTAGCCTCTCTTCTAGAAGATAGTAGAAGCAAGTGTGGTTCATTGCGATGAAACAAGTACCATAACCAAACAAGATGGGCTAAGAAGATGGGCTCAGCATCTGGAATGTGGCACCACATATTCAAGCCAGAAGAAGAGAACACGTGGAGATGTCCTCAATGTATAAACAGACAGACACGACGGGAACTAAAAACAGTGAGGGAGAGAAAGAGCGAGCGAGAAGAGAAGCTATAAAGAGCTGCTCAGACTGACAAGATGAATGGACGGGCAGCATTAAGAAGATAAAGAAGGCAGCAGATGAAGAGCTGCTGGAAGTCATCATGGAAGCTAAACTGCTTGATAAGAGACACCAGATTAGAAAATATCGCCTGTAGCAGGAACATACAAGGAACTAGGTGGCTTCTCAGAATGGAAAACCAGCCGAAACAAAGAAGAACCGTAGAACGGAACTACAAAGGTTTGAAAATATTGAATAGTATATAAGATATATTGATTTCAAAATACCAGGTTTTTTTTGGTAAAATGTTGCTGTGGACGTTCATGAAGTCTGTTTTGGTGTGAAGGGCCTAATCACAGGTTTTTATCTTCATGGTGGCACCTCAAAGTGAGGACTTCATTACCCGACCTGGTCCTGAGGTGCGGGTCGAAAGAACCCCTTGTCCTGCAGGGTTTTGTCGCCTCGTATGCGAAGTGCCACGCCCACTCAGCAGCAGCAGCAGCACGTTATCGCGCCTTGGAAGAGGAAAAGGAAGGGGCAGATCCTGCTAAGATCCTGGTTCGCTCCCAGCGCCGCTTATCGAACGCGCACAGCTCCGACTCGCGCCGACGTTCCCTCGTCTCGTAATTGAATTCGGGAGCCGGCGGCGTGGGGAACAGAGGCTCTCGAGACGCGATCTCCAGAGAGCCGAACACGTCGAAATATCCACAGCTCACTGATACGCAGAAATAAGGACATTCCCACTCGTCACATCGATTATATTAAACCGTGACAAAATATGAACGTGTTCGGTGAGAAGTGGCAGTTCTAATAATCAGAAGTCCTGAAGTGGTAAACATGAACATGAAAATTGCCTCAAATGAAGTGCATCTTCACATAATATTCTGTCAAAACTCTTTAACTGAAAAAACATCTAATGGCAAAGCCGACGAGAGGAAATTAAAGAAATTCGTTCTATTAGACAAGGACAACAGGACGTTTCTGTCGCAATACTTGAAGTGAAGTGAAGTGATTGTCACATGTGATACACAGCAGCACAGCACACGGTGCACACAGTGAAATTTGTCCTCTGCATTTAACCATCACCCTTGGTGAGCAGTGGGCAGCCATGACCGGCGCCCGGGGAGCAGTGTGTGGGGACGGTGCTTTGCTCAGTGGCACCTCGGTGGCACCTTGGCGGGTCGGGATTCGAACCAGCAACCTTCTGATTACGGGGCCGCTTCCTTAACCGCTAGGCCACCGCTGCTCCAACCAACAGGGCGCAAACAGGCAGAAGCAGAATGGATTTCTGGGTGCAGATTTTTTCTAGGTTCAGGGTGGGGTGGTCCATTAGTGGACCGTTAAGAAGCACTTCATCACCGACAGCCAGGAATGACCGCGGCCAGACACGCGGGGACGATGGTCCACCTCCACGCACGACCTGCCGCTCATTAATGCCGGGCCTAATGTGGACTTTATTGGGCACAGAAGCCCCCTTTAATCTTCGGTTTAAAGCCTAATTCCTGCTCTTCGGGCCTGTAATTACGGGGAGAAGACAAAGCATATGGGAGAATTAGCGGCTAATTGGTATTGCTGCGGCGGAGGTATAATTGTCCGGGAAATAGTGCTCCGCGTTTGCAGGAGGACCTGAAGGAGACCATGCTGAGAGGGTGTTTTGAGCTCTGTCGCCGGCCAGTGATGATACGGCGCAGGAAAAATGTCACTGAGTCAAATTCCCAGCATGCATCACCGAGTCCCGAGCAGGACCGCTGTCACGGTAACACTTCAGCCAGCCGGTCAGTATCAGGTTTATTAGTCCATAACCCTCGTAAACAGCCGACCTGCAACGTCCGCCGTCCCGCGCGTACGTCCGTAAAATCGGGACCAAGAAGACGGGACATCAGTCAGCCAGTCCAGGTTTAATCTCCGCTTCGGACCACAGTACTTGACAGATGTTTCAATTTGCTTTAAAATGGATGTAGGTAAAGACATGGGACCAACATTAACAAGAAAGTGATGTGAAGTGACACAGCAGCGCAGCACACGGTGCACACAGTGAAATTTGTCCTCTGCATTTAACCATCACCCTTGGTGAGCAGTGGGCGGCCATGACAGGCGCCCGGGGAGCAGTGTGTGGGGACGGTGCTTTGCTCAGTGGCACCTTGGTGGATCGGGATTTGAACCGGCAACCTTCTGATTACGGGGGGCCGCTAGGCCACCACTGAGGGTGATTGGGTTTTTTTTTTTACTTAATCAGGTTTCTGAAAGCTTTGAAATCCAACTAAACAGGAAAGCGGCGGGGGAACCGCATGCAGCTGCAGGTCCCCTGCTGAAAAGGACATTGTGTTCGCCTGTTTCATGTCTTTCTTTAGTTACAGTCGTGTCCCTTTCATCATTACGTTCTTCTCCATTTCAGGAACGTTGCATTTTGACTGCACATGATTAATGTTGCCTGAAGGATACGGATTCTCCGGACCAATTCGTGGAATGCGGTGAGGAACAGGTGAGGAGACCCCCCGTTCACACGTCCGTCCACGGAGACCCGAGAAGCAACTGCTGTCCTCCATGCAGGTGGGAAAACAGCCAGTCAGCAGCCTGGGCCACACACACACACACCGACCGAAATGCCACGTCTCCGCCGCGTCTGTCGCGCCCCGAGTCAGATGCCACTCTAATCCAATACGGTCCGGCGCAGGCCGCGGTTAATCAGGAGCCGTCCCGCACGCCCATGCCGGCACCCTTCCGCCGTTTCTCCGTTATTCTATTGTCAACTAATTGTCATAATTGATCAGCAGTCAGCATCATCACGGAGTCAATTAGTTAAAAAAAAAAAGTGATTGATGGATAATCAATAAATCCATGGGCGCCCCGTGGAGCTTCTCTGAGGAGCAATTCTACGCGCTCCAAGGAGAAAGACTTTAATCCAATCTGCCGGGACGATAACGAATATTCCCACATGACACCGGGTCACCGTGCCATCATCCCGCAACGCCGGGGAGGATTTTGGTTGGGGGGGCGGAGCCTCATCAGCTCCGCACGGAAATGTAAATCCCCAAATCCCACATTCATACGCGCAGTACTTCAATTACGGAGAACAGAACAACAGCAGCGGGTTTCTCTGGTTTTTAAAGTGTGAAAAACAGTCATCATGAAAAAAAACATCATTTATATAATTTATTTGGTATTGAGAGAGCTAAACAATGACAGTTAATTAGATTATTTTGTTATTTTTACCATTTTTTTGGAATGTCATTCTCACGTGAAAATCTTATTACAGAACCAGCCAATCGGAGACTGACGCAGCGCGGCTTCTATTCCCACCGCCAGGAACGTCCTGCTGGGGGTTCGGTCGTAGCGCTCCTGCTCGGCCGGCGCGCCGGTTAGGGGGAGGCGGGGCATCGGTGTATCGGCGGCGAGTTAATTAAAGTTCTGAGCAGAGAAGCAGACGCGCCGCGGTGAGAAGTCCGGATGCTCAGAGCGTGTTCCGGCGCTGGGGGGAAAACACGCTCCTGATGCTGCGTTTGTCATTTTCTGCATTGAAAACAGACACACATACACACACACACACACACACACACACACACACACACTCTCTCTCTCTCCAAGTGGTGCATGAAGGAAACAGTGAAGTGAGACGAAGCCCATTTCAAGGTGAACAATGCAGAGGGGCGCTGCTGCTGGAGATTAAGAAGGGTACACACACACACACACACACAACCACACACACACAAACACATAAACACCACACACAGAAACACCACACACACACACAACCACACACACACAAACACATAAACACCACACACAGAAACACCACACACACACACACACACACACACACATAAACACCACACACAGACACACACACACACACACACACACACACACACAAACACCACACACACATAACACACACACACAAACACACACAAACACAGACACACACAGAAACACCACACACACAGACACACACAGAAACACACACAGACACACACAGAAACACCACACACACAGAGAAATCCTAGACACACAGACACACACACACTCCACGTCTGTTGATCACACCATAACAGAATAAAACAACATCGTGGTGAAAGTAGAACTGGATGGTTACAGGATCGTAATTTAGATCAATTACAATGATCACAATGATCCCACAAATCCAGTCTTGTTATATCGTTGTGTGATGATGGTTCAATCTTCTACATTATGGTACAAACTTAACAGAAGAATTGTGCTGATATTGCTAATAAGGGATGTCACTTGGCTTCATATGTTAGTAGAATTGTTTTAGAATATTTACATTTCACTGCCTCTAAAATATTTTTATAAAATAAGTTTTATCCTGTATACTTATCTTCTATATTCATCTTGGTAATGTCATTTAGCGTCATATGTCAATACAATGTCTCTGGGTTCTTCAGGTTTCCGTCCGGACGGGATAAAAATCGGTATTGACATGGGTAAATATATGTTTTTGCTATGTGGAGTGTGGGTGGAACCTGGGACAGATGATGCATCAGTGCCGCAACACGGAACGTTCTAGAACCGGGGCTGCCGGGTTAGTTTCGCTCAGACCCAGAACCGGGCAGGTTCCCTGGATGGCAGCACCTTTAGTTCTGACTGCTTTCCCATAAAACACGCAGCGCGTTTAATGGCTTTTTAAAAGTGGGATTTACTTATTTCTACACGAGCTTCTTAAAAGCCAGAGCAGCCATGAGCGCAAATACCAGCTCAGGGTCACAAAGGTCAAGAGGAGCGGGTTTTACGGGACGCCGGGTACGTGTGAACCGTGTGACATTTACTTTAGAGATCATTTCATCCCACCGAGCCCAGAGTGGCCAGTGGCCGACGACCCCATCGGAGGGTCCGTTACGGAAACGCGGGTACGAACTCCTGCTGCTTCCAGGGTTCTGGCCGGCTGAAGAATCTATTTAGAGACGGATCAAGTCAGCAGCAAGAGGTGCGCCGCGACGAGCGACCGCAAACACGCACGCACACACACACACACAACACACACACACACACACACACACACACACACACACACACACACACACACACACACACACACACACACACTTCAACCCTCACATGTGTTTCAAAGAAACCAGTTACAGGACACGATGGGATGAAAATACCCAACGACCTGAAAAGGGACGCCTCACAGAAAGGAAGTGTGTTTATGAGTGTGTGTGTGTGTGTGTGCACCAACACACAAATAGGCGCCATTTACAAGGTGAGAGAGGACCTGCTTGTTAGTCCTCAGTGATTTATAGACCGGAGCTGCTGTCCATTTATCGTGTATAGGAATAACCCCCCTCCTCCACATATGGTTAAGGTCTGTGTGTGTGAGTGTGTGTGTGTGAGTGTGTGTGAGTGTGTGTGTGTGTGTGTGTGTGTGTGTGTGTCGGCCTTCGTTCATGAGACACACCTCTGCCTGCAGGAGGATGTGGCAGCTGCCGAGTTAAAGGAATGGAAGCCATGTGACCCGCAGCAGAGCCAGTGTAACTGGCGTGGGGGGGGGGGTCTGGGAAAGCGCGGGTCTTTGTTGTCGCGGGTCACGTGACCCAGATCAGAGGGGAAACACCTGTCTAATCGAGTCGGAGCTGATGTAACATCGCGCCACTGCCAGGAAAGCCGCGGAAATAAATCTCCGTCTGCAGGAGACTGACGCTCGCTTTGATGCCAGCGCTGGGCCGAGCATCATCTCAACAGCTGAGGAGAAGCGCAGGGACGTCCAGCGTTCATAAATTAGCAGAATGTGAGAAGAAACAAACAAAACAAAAACGTTATTTCCAACATAGTGTTCATATTGAAATGACACACTTAACAGGGTGGTAGAAGCCTAGTGGGTAACACACTCGTCTGTGAACCAGAAGACCCAGGTTCAAACCCCACTTACTACCATCGTGTCCCTGAGCAAGACACTTAACCCTGAGTGTCTCCAGGGGGGACTGTCCCTGTAACTACTGATTGTAAGTCGCTCTGGATAAGGACGTCTGGTAAATGCCGGAAATGTAAAATGTCTCAGGTCCCAAAGAATAGAAAAGGAGATCCGATGTGAAGGTGAAGCCACAAAGGAACCAGAATTAATTATGTCCCCCCGTAGACCAAAGTTTTCATATAGAAACAAAACAACGTGGCAGTGGTGGCCTAGCGGTTCGAATCCCAAACCGCCGAGCTGCCACTGAGGTCCCCTTGATGAAGGTCCCGTCCCCACACACTGCTCCCCGGGCGCCTGTCATGGTGCCCACTGCTCACTCAGGGTGATGGGTTAAATGCAGGGGACACGTTTCACAGTGTCACCGTGTGCTGTGCTGCAGTGTATCACAATGACAATCACGTCACTTTCAATATGTTAACAACATCTATTACATTTCTGGAAATAAAATGTCACTTTACAGAGTTTTTTTTATTAGTAGTATGTATTTGTAGTATGAATAGCCAATATAAACTGCCTTTCATTAAGTGCAGATCATAGAACATTTCCAGACTGCCAACTTTCATCACCACTGCACAATTTTGGCAAATAAAAGTCTTTAGACACGCTTGTTATAATCTAATAACAAATGGTTTTTAATAAATATGCATCACAGTTATCAGTTTGGAGCGCTTTCATGCTCACACAAGATCAGGAGTGTTTAACGGGACAGCGACCCATCCTACCCTGTGCCAACCACGTGCCAAGCCTGCCCACGCCCGACTGGCACAGATGGCACAGGACAAGCAGCAGAACCCGAAACAACATGGTGCCACGGAGACTGTCCGCTTGGATCAAACCAGGCCTGAGGAGAGGCCAAGAGGAACCGTGAGAGGGAGGTGGACCGGTCTGCTGCATCTCTCTGGTCCCCAGGACCGAAGGAACCATCTGAACGCCATCTGCGGCGAGCCAGTCAACAAACATGGGCGCCGTGGACGAGCGCGCGAACCCGAGCTCCTCCAGAACGATCCCAGTTTCGGAACACCAGTACGCTCCCCCAGAGAAGCAGAGGTCCAGGAAATTCGGATTTGAGCAGCACGGTTTAGAATTGAGACGTTTTGCAGGACGTAGCTGTTATAGGAGGTGTATTGAAGGGGAAGGGGTGTGTCCAGACACGCGCCAAGGCGCCATCCTGGAAGTACATTAGCCCAATCGCTCATCCTGGGCCATTATTGAGACGGGGGGGTGGGTATAAACTCTTTTAAATCCCTCTCGTGGTGCTCGGCTTCTCACTCAGCGTGATTTATGGCGGGAGGGGGGGGCTTCAGCGAAACCCCAGGGCCGCCGAGCGCAATATTGGCCTCCCCATGTGCATGAGAAATCGTCCTGTGCCGCGCCACAAATGAACCCCGCCTGAAAAATGGCCTTCAGACGTCACCTTTTCCCTGTCGCCTGTGTCGCGGAGGGCCACCCGCACGTCCGCCGGTGCGTTTTAACGACGCCGTTCGCTGGGAGACACCCAGGAACAGCGCGTCTGGCGGTTTATACAATCCATGTCTCATTTGGACAGGTAAAAATATTCCACAGCTGTTCACTGCAGTGTGACATGGTTTCGTTGGGCCGGGATGGAGAGCCCATCAGCTCCACGTCCTCCACGGGGTAACCAGACACCCCAACTTTACCGTACTGACTCAAGCGCTTTTAACAGATGCGAGCATGTTCGGTGTCTGTGGTGCTAATCGACATAACACAGCGTAAATTCTACATATATAATAAACAATAAATACGTTACTGAAATGAAAACCCTCTATACAAAAAAAAATCTAGATCTAGAATGTGAGATGTATTTTTTGTCGTTTTATTATGTACAATAAAGTGCAGGCATATAAAGTACCCCGTTGCATATTTACACATACAATACAGGTATAAGTCAGTGTCTCCTCAAGGTCCATGAGTGAAGTCCGGTACCGGAGGTGTGTTCTGGATTTCATCCACCATCACAGGGACAAGATAGATCCACATTAACAAAGTACATCTTCTACGAGGCCGAAAAGCAGACATATGCAAATTAGTTCGATATCTCTTCATTTGCACCACTTAAGAGAGGATAGAAAGACATATGGTACCATTTTTATGCTATTTTGAGAACAAAATTATATGAAGGCCAATACAGCAATTCAATCATTTAGAAATACAAAGCGATTTTTCACGTTTCAGTTCTCGGCCAGAACCCGAGCGATTAGTTATATGGTTACGTGATGATCCAGAAATAACGGAATTAACGCAGCACATTTTTACAGTAAAGAGCCTGAGGCTCTGAGGAACCACTGTGTGTGTGTGTGTGTGTGTGTGTGTGTCTATCAAGGACTCGGCAGTTCCATTCTGGTTTTCATGAGCAAGAGGTGCAGGCGGCTCCGGTGAGTCTGCTGCTATTCCCGCCCAGTCACAGGTGTGTGTGTGTGTAAGAGAAAGACAGTGAGTGTGTGAGTGTGTGTGTGTTAGAAAGAGACACTGTGTGTGTGTATGTGTCAGAAACCAGCTGCTAGGAAAGTAACAACCTGCATTCTATCACACACACACACACACACATGATAGAAGGTTTCACGTTGTCGTGAGTCTCTCCCAGCCCGACTGCAGAAACAAACACGCACTTCGTAACTCCTCCCCCTCTGCTTCCCTGTCCGTTCCAGGGACCGTCTCACTCCGGGGCTGTAATTGTCTGCCTGACCCCGAAGGTCAAACGATTCACAAAGTCCAGAAAGTTCCAGCGTTGGACCACCTTGGGAAGGGTGCGGAGAAGCGACCGTGAATGGAAGAAAACGATTCCAGACGTGGCTGCAGCCTTCACAATAAAACATTCAAATGGGACACAGAATGAGAAAACAGCCGGGACATTTTTTATATTTCATTCCCTGTCAAACATGAATCGGGGGGGCGGCGGCGCATCATGTGCACGGCGCAGCCCCTGCAGAGGCTGTAAATACGACGGGTCGGCGGCGGCCGCGCCCGCCACTACTGCAATTTACAGAGCTGCAAAACACACACACACACACACACACACAGTCTGTAACATCCATCGCTTCACTGACGCCGCTGATAACGGCAGTAAAACAGAGCGATGATGCCGCCGTTACACATGCTGGAATGTCCCCCACAATCACCCCGAGAGGGTCTGCTGACGAGAGACATTTACACCATTTACCAGACGCCCGTATCCAGAGCGACTTACAACGTGCTTCCATGTCACCATGGATGAAGTGGTCAGTTCTGGTTCATTAGGACCCCCAACTATGAATACAACCTTTTTATTCACTCTGTTCTAGTTTCTATACAGAAGTCAGACAAGAAGAAGGTTACAAGTTCATCTAAATCTTCTCTAAAGAGGAAGGTCTTGAGCTGCCGTGTGAAGGTGCTCAGTGACTGAGCTGGAAGTTCATTCCACCACCGAGGGGCCAAGATGGAGAAGAGTCTAGATGAGCGTCTTCCTTTTACCTTCAGAGATGGAGGGACCAGGCGAGCAGTACTGGAGGCTCGGAGTATACGAGGTGCAGTGCGAGGTGTAATAAGGGCTGTGAGGTAGGATGGTGCTGCTCCATGTCTGGCTTTGTAGGCATCTGATGCATGCAGCTACTGGGAGCCGGTGGAGAGAACGTAGCAGAGGGGGGTGTGGGAGACCCATCACGTGCAGCAGGTTCTCTCACCTACAAAGCTGCACTTCATACACAGTGATATATGTTCTCTAGGTGCCCACAGCAAAGCTCGACTAGATTAGACTGTCACAGTGTCACATGACCAGCTGCAGCTGACCAAGGCTGGAAGTCATGTGACCACTGCCGGATTAGATAACGGTCGTAATGCACAATTTCACGAGCACAGCCAAAGCGGGTCAGAGGTCACAGTGAACAAGATGAATAAGGGGACCAGGACACTTGCTCCGGGTGGAAACGCTGCTGGATTTTCCCATGATGCCTCGTGCACGAAGTGGTCCGAGAGAAGCGGGAATGTGTGTCAGAAAGCTGAGATGTAGAAGGACGGCCTCTGGAGACAACATCTCGAGTAATAGTTTCTGTCAGGCGGAGGGAGTGTAAGGCAGAAGAGGCAGAAGAGGCAGAAGAGACTGCTCCGTCAGCAGCAGCTGCTCCAAGACAGGAAGTTACGCAGGGGACCCGCCGCCTCGCCAGTCTGAGTGCACTCCACTCCGGCACCGGCGCGCCGCGGAGCCCCCGAAAGCGCCGTGGGTGACAGCGACCTGATCTCCGATTCATCACCGCCGGTACCTCTGCTCGCTCCCTAACCACGCCCCCTCTCTTCCTGTACCTGTCACCTACAAAAACGATGGGACAAGTCAATCCAGAGTATACTTAAAGGAGAAGAAGATCTGAGGGAGAAAAATGGAAGGGAGCTGATGAACATTTACGATACGGCAGGAATATTCAGAGAATGTGTGAAGAACATGAATGTTTCATAGGTCCTTAGGTCCAGTGAGAGATAATAAATGCATGTGGTTGTCCTTAAGAAGTAGAAGACTTAACGTAAGCTCTTTTGACAGCGGTTTATCTAATATACTCGCTGAACGTCTTTCATCAATTGGTTTCTCTCTTGACGTCTCTCAGGCAACCTGCTTCGGAGTTCTGCAAGGCTCAGATCTGGGTCCTCTCCACTTCATCTGTCACTGGACAGAACTCACATGGGGCATTGGTGGCCTAGCGGGTCAGGAAGCGGACTCATAACCACGAATTGTCAATGTTCCACTGGGGTCCCTTTGATCAAGGGACCGTCCCCAGACACTGCTCACTAAGGCCCTGTCCACAGGTGAACGTTTTAGATTTTTTTAAAAACTTGCGTCCACACAGAAGCGTTATCTGAAACGTTGGAGACGCAGAGAATGTAGGTGGCGCTGTAACTCCCCTGTCACGTCGGCGAGCGCATAGGCAGGACATACTGGAAATAATACAAATAATAAATAAACACAAATAGACACCAGCACGGTGGCCGAAAAGGGAAATAAAGGGGATCAACCTAAACAAACCCGCAGGCGTGTGGCGATGGCCAGAACTCAAAATACAAACACATACACCATTGCCAGGTCAAGTTCACGAAAATGCCGCCGCTCCCGAAGTGCTGGAAATCCCCAGCTTTTAAATGCTGCCCGGATTGGGCACAGGTGATGAGTCCAGGTGCCGTTTTAGAGAAAAAAAGGGTTGCGTGTAATAACGTTCCTCCAGACCTACATTCTCCTTACCATGACTTAATATTTGTATTTGTCAGATTAATGGTCCCCTAACATGATTTTATATCGGTCTTATTGGTCCCCTAATTCTGTACCTTACCTTAGTCATAATGGGACAAATTCCAGATCCGACCGTCTGAGCTGCCGCTCTCTGAACAGTGATGCAGAACGACCGAAACACTCGCCATTTCTAGGCCCTGCAGGACCGTAGACATTAATGTTAAATTATTATTAATCCACACACAAAACTTCCAGACAGGAACTACATAACGCCGACATTATTATTAATTTATAGCGACAGTTTTTCAACTGTCTCCATGGAAACAATACCAATGATTTAATGATCTTTGTATAAAGGAAGACGGTATTTGAAATCTGCATGGTGATCCACTCCTCTCAAAAAACTGCTGAATCCGTGATGTCTTCATTATAATTTGCCCCAGAAACATTAATGAAGGAATAATTGGTCCATTATCTCCCCGACTAACCAGTAGCAGACTTGCAGGATAGCCAGATGTCTGCGAATGTCACAGAGCGAGTTTTAATTTCATTGTCATTATTGAATTATTTTAAATTTCCACAAGACCACAGTAACCCTGTTAACATGGATAATCGATTATCTAGTTACTTTTAACAAAGCGCAAATGCGGCGAATGTACAAAAGCATGCGTGGAGGCGCGTTTAATCTCCATTTACTGGCCGGCAGTGGAGCATTCCTCCATCCTGCAGATCATAATCAGTGGGAATCATGTCGCTCACGTAGACACTGGGTATTTATAGGGACCACTCTCTTCCTCCGCCTCCTCAGATTCCTCCACTTCTTCTCCTTTAACCTCCCTGCCCCTCTCGTCTCCAAGATGACCGGTGGAAATATTCCGAAAACTTCTGAGCCGCGGTTCAACGCGCACAGATCCGTAACGATCGCCCTCGCCCAGACCGTCCCCACCTACGCCTCACCGAGCTTCAGATCTTCAGGGACAAGCAGAAGGAATGAGAGAGAGAGATTCTGCTCGCTCGGCCTGGGATGAAACATTAAATATTATCACCGTGATACGAGGCTGACGGAATAATTTAATATTAAAACCACTGACAGACCACATCTCTTCACATTTCGTTCCACCTTATTTATAAGCCTCATGAAAATTGACCCGACCGACCTGGCAACCGATAACAACATCAGCTATTTTTCATCAACTTAAATCATTTTCACTTCATGTATGTTTTATGAACAGCCAATCATGAGGTTATAAAAGTGATTACTTTTACTTTACTTCATCAGCGTATTATTAACTCATAGCCAGTAATCATAATCATAGCCAGAGGTGGAGGTGAAAATTATAGTATTTAATAAAAATAAGAATGTTTTTTTCATTAAGATATGTAAATTAGAATGTGTAAATTGCTGTATTACTCACTAAATGTAGAAAAAATTAAGAATCAAACAGATTTGAAAAAACGGTTCATTAGATTAATATACGTTTTCTAAAAATAAACATGGTTTAATCGCGGTGAGTCCCATAAACTGGACTCAGGTGAGGTCTGCAGTAAACCGGGACTCCTGATGGTGAAGAGCGTGCCGTGGGTCTCCATTTCGTTCATGAACTGCGGCAACTCTCAGAGCAGATCCGGGGCGGGACGTGTGTCTGTGCTAATTGGACATGCTGACTACATGCAGTACCGATAGCTGGACAACATCTGTCCTCAGGAGAGTCCCACGCATGAGCCGGGGAGGGAGGGGAAGAACCGAGGTGGATTTCTGCTGATGCCCGAGGACATCTTGACGGCCGAGACGAGACAAGTTTAGAGATCCGGAGGAGGAGGTTCCCTTGATCCCAATGCGGTGGGTGCAGGAGGCTGGCGCGGCGGAAGCGGTCCTGACGGCGGCCGTATGCCAGCCTGCCGCCAACACGGGCGACCGTGCCCGCACTCTAATGAACAGCTGCTGATCCGCCCGTGTACCGACACCCGCCGTTAATGATCTACGACGAAGGGAACGGCACACGAACTCAGACTAACCAGCCTCATTAGCCCGGCACAGGCCGCAACCCGGAGGCAGAAACACGACGATTCCATTTCATCGCTCATATTAATATTCAAAATGACCATAATTAACAGATACTTAGTTAACTAAGCGGTATTATGAACAGCAGCGAGTCAATTTTCCTCCTTTATTTCACCATCGTCCCATTTTCTTTTATTTTTTAAATGAGCCTATTATTTATTTCCACACTCAGTCGAGCAGGTCTGTATGTGATCCAGTGGCATTATTAAGTTGGACGATTATAATTATAATAATCGCTGTGAGTTGGAATCCTGGTGTATGCTTTGTGGCGGCGGAGCTAACATGCTCTCCCCATGTTGGTTTCCTCAGGGTTCTCCGGTTTCCAGCATGAAGACTGGTTGGAGTTTGTAAATTATCCATAGGGGTGAGTGTGTGACTGAATCATGTGGATGTGTGTGTGTATGAGTCCTGACTCAGGGGAGGAGAAGGGGGAGAGAGATGGACAGATGGAGGGAAGGAGCGAGGGACTGAGGGATGGGGGAGGACGAGGTGTTAATGAACAAGTTTTGAATGATTTACTCGCTGAGAGGCTCCAGACTCTTGCCTTGATTCAGGTCACTGAACTCGAGTGTGTTTAATACGCCGCAGCCAGAGGCGCACACACACACACACACACACACACTATTACATATTCCCACTCAGGACAAAAGCTCTCGACTGTGGTGGCCTTGATGGGGAATAATAATGTGTTTACAAATCGGTTGCATGTAAACGCATTTATGTTGCTGGGGGCAGGCTGAAATACTGCTGCTGTGTGTGTGTGTGAGTGTGTGTGTGTGTGTAAGTAAGAAAGATGTGGGGTGAGGTGGGAGGGAAGGCATCTACATATCCTTGAACAAAGATCACAGCTGCACTGTCATGAGGGGGGGGACAAATCCTGTACTCTGGGTATCATCAGGACCAAGGTCCTTAAACTGGTCTGTACGTCGACCGCCATTTCACTCCCTCAGGTGACCTGCACCTGGCCACTCAGTGGGACTTCTGACGTGCCCCAGACCCTCGAACCCTCAAACACCCTGAAAACCGCCAAGGTGCCACGAGGTCCCCTTCATGAAGGTCTCGTCCCCACACACTGCTCCCCGGGCGCCTGTCATGCTGCCCACTGCTCACCAAGGGCGACGGTTAAATACAGAGGACATGTTTAACTTCACTATCACATTCACTTCTGTTGTACAACCTACAACACAAAATACGAGGAACATGAAGAAAAGACAGAATAAGAACCTTTCTCTGTCCCAAGGCTGTGTCTTCAGGAAAAAGAGCTCCGACGGAGGGACTTTCAGGGTTACGTTGTCCACAGAACTGACAGACCGTCACCCTCGGAACCTCAACGCAGGCTGAACCCAGGCGAGGCTTTTTGTAGGTGGTAAGTGAGACATTACCATTTTTTATACTTAGTAACCATAGCAACGGTGACTTAAAGGGGAAATTCTTGAAAAAAGGAGGTCACGGAGATTTCCAAACAGCTCATATTTAATTTTCTGTAATAACAACTTCACCAGTGTCGTTTCCCATCGTGTAAAATTGGTTAATGTTTAATGCTAACGGTAAATCCGGCATTCGCAGGTTAGCATATCGTGATATTTAAAAAGAAACAAACAAAACAAAAGTCATTTCTAACATAGGGTAGTAGCCTAGTGGTTAACAGAAGTCACAGGTTCGAACCCCACTTACTACCATCGTGTCCCTGAGCAGGACACTTAACCCTGAGTGTCTCCAGGGGGGGGACTGTCCCTGTAACTACTGATTGTAAGTCGCTCTGGATAAGGGCGTCTGGTAAATGCTGTATATGTAAATATACACACACACACACACATATATCCACTTGTAATATGTGTTTCTTGATAAAGCACAGATGTAGTTAATATTACCTGTTTTGGTGTAGATGTGGACTGAGAACGGGTTCGATTTCAGCACATTCGGTTTCAGCCAGAGGGGCCGAGACCCATCACCACAACGCGACCCTGCCTTTAACCCCCCAGAAGGCCGCTCGGCTTCCGGGGAGCGGATTAGCAGTCCCCTCCCTGCACAGAACCTTCCAGAAACCAAATACATTTCACAACGGGAGTTACGTAAACGCTCGAGCGTTCGCCGCAACCGCACACACACACACACACACACACACATATCACAGCTGTCAGAACGTTTCCTACAGAACTTCATTAGCACAATGAAGCTTTGCTTTTTCTTGCCTCCTCCCCTATTTCGCTAAGTTATGAGTGTTTACACCTTCGTATCTAAAACCCGCGCCAGTTTGAAGACGGATGAAATTCTCCCCGTCGGAACAGTCAAAACAGTTGGCGGCGGCGAATATTAATCACGCCGATTGTTTGGCTCGGAGCACATTTTCCTTTGTTTCACTAAATGTGCGAATTAGTGACAGAAGAATCACCGTGATTCACCGCATGCTGAAGTGAGGGAGCAGGAGAAGTGAATTGAACACGGCTGGAATTGAAAAGAGGAGATTAAAATCACCTGTCTGTGCTGGAACACACACACACGTTATAATGAATATTCATTATTCTCTCCACTTTCCGCTCTGATCTCTGTGTGCACGGTGCAGGCCGGTACGAAACGTCTATTTTAATGAGGTGAAAATGGACCTGTCCACCTGTCCACACACACATCACATCACATATGAATTGAAGTCGGTGAGAATCGCCACGAGTTACGCTCCACGGAACACGCAGTACGGAGGGCCAGACAGGGGAGTGTGTGTGTGTGCGTGCATACATATTCATGCCAATATCTGTGTGTCCGCATGTGTGTAAAGAACAGTTCCAGGGGACTGCCATGGTCAGTGTGTGTGTGTGTGTGTGTGTGAGTGAGTGTGCGTGCAGAAAAGATCAAGGGAACATCAAGCAAAACTCATGCATGAAAACCCCTGAGTGTGTGTGTGTGTCTGTGTGTGTGTGTGTGTGTGCATGCATGTGCGATGTGGATGTGGGGTCCTCAGTAAAACGTGTCCACATCTGTGAGTTCGAGTTTGTGTGGACACACGAGGACAGAACAACTTCCAGTCCATGATACCAGAGAGGAGATCTCATGGAGATCACACTCCTGAAGGCAGAGACCACCACAGACCCCCAACGTCGGAAAGGGACCTGCAGAGGATGCAGGGCGTTCGAGGACTGCGGCCACAGAGCTGCACCTCCAAATCAATTCAGATGACAGATTACACAGGTCACTGTCACATCCATGGACGTCTGCAACGCTGACATTCACGCGAAGTCGTTTCTTCTCGGATCTGTGGCAGGATCTTATCTTGAGCTCCAACCTGTGGTAGTAGTAGTGGTAGTAGCCTAGTGGGTAACACACTCGCGTATGAACCAGAAGACCCAGGTTCAAATCCCACTTACTACCATCATGTCCCTGAGCAGGACACTTAAACCTGAGTGTCTCCAGGGGGGACTGTCCCTGTAACTACTGACTGTAAGTCACTCTGGATAAGGATGTCTGATAAATGCTGTAAATGGAAATGTAAACCTGCAGCAGGTCATTACGAGGAGAGCCCCGTTCCACTGGTCCATCGCCCTGCTCTCACCCTGACCGGGGACAAGGGAGGGAAGGCGTGGCTGCAGAGAGAGGGTCAACGCCCCCGTAATGCATTTGACGAATCCTAGATGCTTGCGGCATAATTAAAAAAAACAGGAAAAACCAAATTGCGTAGTGCACTCTCTCCCAGGAGCTCTCGGAGGGGTCGGAGGTCAAGTGGAGATTGCAGGGCTCTGCAACGAGCAGCATGGAAATGGATCTTAATGGAGATGAAGTGGAAAATTTATGTAATGACGGGTATGGACCGAAGACACACACACATAAACACACACACACACACCAGTAATGGCAAATCTCAGTGTTGGGTTACTGAGACTGCAGACACGTGGAGGAACTGACCTCCTCCCTCCCACACACACGGATATACGCTGTCTTTTCTCCATCACACTCACACTCGTCTAACAGCTAATTGCTGACGGCCGCCATTAGACAGGCAGCTTATGAAAGCATCACTCTCATCTATATTCTATTATGCTCTTGTTCTCAGACTGCCGCAGGGAAGGGTCGCCGTGGCCTGGTTTATAAAGGGCGCGTGGCAAAATCATAACCAGTCCGAGCACGTTCATTAACGTCACACCAGGCTTGAACACTGAAGTTCAGACATTCAGTCACGAAACAGCAAATTACACAACCAGCTCATGAAAAAGGTTCCAATTACGGGTCAAGGTTTCCCTGAAAAGGTTGAAGCTCGTTGATCAGGTTGAAAGGTTGATCAGATGTACAGCATGATAGACAGCATATCTGTTGACTGGCTATTACTTACTGATTGTCCTAGAAAAAAAAGTGGATTTTTGACCTGGACACTACGGGTGTTGAAATGGGGTCGGTGGTGGCCTAGTGGTTAAGGAAGCGGCCCCATAATCAGAAGGTCCCCACACAGGCACAGTCCCCACACTGCTCCCTGGGTGCCTGTCATGGCTGCCCACTGCTCACCAAGGGTGATGGGTTAAATGCAGAG
The DNA here is from genome assembly GCF_900700375.1 of Denticeps clupeoides. Taxonomy (NCBI): domain Eukaryota; kingdom Metazoa; phylum Chordata; class Actinopteri; order Clupeiformes; family Denticipitidae; genus Denticeps; species Denticeps clupeoides. The sequence goes on from NC_041723.1 coordinate 535,876, forward strand.
GACACGTTTCACCGTGTCACCATGTGCTGTGCTGCCGTGTATGGGGGACGGGGTAGGATGAAGGGGAAGAGTGGAGAGGAGATGAACAGGGTAGGTCTTACTGGTTGGAGGTGAAGAAGGAGCCGAGTCGAGTTGACGGATCCCAATCAATGATTGAGTGGCTGGCGGTGGCCATCTTGCCAATTTATAGGGGTCCCGTTACCTCGTCTCCGTGTTGCTCCCGGTCACATGGATGGAGTCGTGTGACACACATGCATTTTAGCCGCGTTCAGTTAGCATTTCACCAGCATTCGCTGGTCAGGATTTCAGTATAAATTGATGCCAAGAAATTGCGCTCATGTGACGTCACCCGCCCGTGTGGTCTGAACGTGGCACCGGCCAGACATCTCAGATCTCAATCGTTTCACCTCCAATTACATTTCAAACAGAATCAAGCTGTGCTGCCCGAAACCAATCAGGCAGTGAGAGGCGTCCGGGCTGCTTCCCACCAAGATCAGAGATGGCTTCCTCAAGTAGGCCAACTGGACCGCTTATTAAAGCCAAACTGCTTTCCAGACGTGACGCTGCGCACAACTTGTCAAAGCGAAGAACGAATGAGGGTACGGAGGCGGGTCAGTCTGTGGCAGGAAGTGGTCAGAGAAACGTTTTTCGTGTCTGCATTTAAAGTGAAGTGATTGTCACATGTGATACACAGCAGCACAGCACACGGTGCACACATTGAAATTCGTCCTCTGTATTTAACCCATCACCCCGAGTGAGCAGTGGGCAGCCATGACAGGCGCCCGGGGAGCAGTGTGTGGGGACGGTGCTTTGCTCAGTGGCACCTCAGTGGCACCTTGGCGGATCGGGATTCGAACTGGCAACCTTCTGATTACGGGGCCACTTCCTTAACCGCTAGGTTACCACTGCCCCACATGCCCCACATGCTTTCATGAAGCATGTTGCATTGGTCATGTGATAATATCTGGGACGCACCTGCAGCTGGTTGGTTGAAATGGAACCGATGCCAAGTTCAAGTTGAAGTCGACCTTTATTGTCATTTCAGCAACATACAGTCTACAAACCGTCCGAATACAGTGCAAAAGCACGGGACACTAGACAACTTCTAGACAACAGAGAAGACAGACAGGCAGCGTGCGACCTTCTCCAAGGGTGGACCTGAAAAAGCAGACATGGACATGGAGACATCATCTGTAAATGTGCGTCATTAGGCTCATCACGTCGGCTCTTCTTTTGCTCGACTTTGAACTCATCCGTCTGTGGCCACCTCAGTTATGGCCTCAGGCACACCGACTCGTGTCACTTTGCGTTAGTCCCTCGTCCCGACCCGCTAATTAGCCGGGAAACACCGTGCCTGAGACGGCTCGAGATAATGAGACCTTCAAACTTTATTTATAACCCGACGAGCCTCATGGCTGCGGGCTGATCTTCTCAGAATCGGAATAAACACACGGACGCGTCAAGGGTACTCGTGGAAGCGGCGGCGATGTGTCTCCGCGGTACGTTTTGACGTGCACACTCCAGCACGAGACCAGGCACATTTCACCGGGCTGCTGGGGGCGGGATCTCTTCTTGAGCATTAAAACTACGCCGCAACTCATGGGCGATAAGAGGAGGGCGGACACCACAACGCGGCCACGCGGTCTTCTCCACTTCCCCATTACACCCCCCAGGGATTGAAAGAAAGAAGTGAGTTTGCCGAGCGCGTGACGCCGCGCCCCGCGACATCCCGCACAAAGCGGCTGCTGGAGAAACAATGATGGATGGTGCGCGATGGCGGCGAGATCCCGCATTAAAGATGGACGCCGGCGTGGGTGTTGTCGACATTAATCATGGCCACGGCGTGTCTGACAGCACGTGATGAACTGGTTCATATTCGCTCGTCGCGAAACGCTGACAGCTTACGGCGCACGTTCGCCCGCCGTAACTTCCTCCGGCGCCACCCATCCATGCCCCTCACCCACTGGCATCGCGCTGGATTATCAACACTGGGTGACAGGGGACAACTTGCAGATCCTGGGCACCATCTCCACACTAAACGCATGAGCACGGGGCTTGTTCGCAGTTGCGTGCAAAATGGGGTCCTCAAAATGTGCATCAAATATAAGAAAAAACATCATCTTTAATGACGTACTGACGGGTGTCAGGAAGAAGGGTACGTGATAGCACCCAAGTGTGGACATCAGAGTTGATGTAGGCTTTCACGTGTGTTTCGGTTTCTCTCTCTCTCTCTCTCTCTCTCTCTCTCTCTCTCTCTCTCTCTCTCTCTCTCTCTCTGTGTGAGTGGGTCTGTGCCACTTTTAGGTTGCTGTGGTGGGAGGAGCTTCAATACCCACCGGCTCCGCCCACCGCTGACTGATTAGATTTTGGGCGTGTTTTAAGGAGACCTCAGGCTGGGTTCGGGAGGTCTGTGGTTTGATTAGGTTCGATTCCTGTGTGTGTGATTGGTTGTTAGTCGTCCCCTAATTCTCCGTATTGAATGTGTGTACTGCTGCTTGTATATAAAACCTGGTCACATTCCTCTACACCCCCAGGACGTGAGAGTTGACCTTGTTTTTCTGACACCATTAACGCGTGATAAATCATGGACTCACAGGAGCTTTCGACCATAAAGGTGCAGCATCATCATGACAAATGCTCATGTACAAACCTCAAACGGTCACATTACCTCGAAATTAAACTCCTTCATGAAATGCTGACTGAGAAAACATCATGTAAAAAATAAGGTCTGTTGATTTTTTGAGTCTGTGATGAGAGGACTATAATTTTGTGATTATAAATTACCGTCTTGTTGCATTTTCCCATATTTATTTTAGAAGGTTCTGTAAAATGGATTTATGCCCCTTTGGTTGGGTGTCTAACTTCCTCCAAAAAAGCAGCGTATTTGTACCGCTTCCGTCTCACTCGGCGGCGCTTTCTGAAAGTAAATCCCAGCGAGTCTCTTGCTTGATCCGCGCTGCTACAGACCAGACACGCTCGATAAACTCGGGGTCAAGAGGTCCCCTCTGATCATTACAGATCCGGGCCTGCAACCCCTACATCAGTTTCACAAGGCCGTTCATCGCGGAGCGAGCAAGGCGTGACATTCATGAGACACCTGACACACAACGGAGTCCCACGGAGCCACAGGAAGACCCGCAATCTGCTAGTTAATCCTAAACGGCTCCAAATAAATGGACTGGGGAGGGGGATAGTGACACTAAGCCAGCAGGAGTGAGAAACCAGGTCGAACTCCCTGCTTTAACCAGCTTAAAACAGCATGAGAGACAACTACACAAATACAACTCATACAAAATGCAGCAGCACGACTGATCTTCAACCTTCCCAAGTTCTCCCACACCGCCCCTCTGCTACGTTCCTCCACTGGCTCCCAGTAGCTGCTGGTTCAAAATACTGATGCTGACCTACAAAGCCAGACATGGAGTAGCACCATCCTACCTCACAGCCCTTATTACACCTCGCACTGCACCTGGTATACTCCGAGCCTCCAGTACTGCTCGCCTGGTCCCTCCATCTCTGAAGGTAAAAGGAAGGCGCTCATCTAGACTCTTCTCCGTCTTGGCCCCTCGGTGGTGGAATGAACTTCCAGCTCAGTCACTGAGCACCTTCACACGGCAGCTCAAGACCTTCCTCTTTAGAGAAGATTTAGATGAACTTGTAACCTTCTTCTTGTCTGACTTCTGTATAGAAACTAGAACAGAGTGAATAAAAAGATTGTATTCATAGTTGGGGTCCTAGTGAACCAGAACTGACCACTTCATCCATGGTAACTTGGAAGCACATTGTAAGTCGCTCTGAATCAGGGCATCTGCCAAATGCATTAAATGTAAATGTAAATGAGACGGGGCAGTGGTTGGCCTTGTGGGTAAGGACTTGGACCCGTAATCGGAAGGTGCCACTTGGGTCCCCTTGATCAGGATACCATCCCCACACACTGCTCCCTAGGTGCCCACCTCTCACCAAGGGTGATGGTTAACACTAGAACTCCCAGAGAGGGGCCATTTGGCCCTATCCCCCTAGCTCTACCAGGAAGGGGCCATTTGGCCTGGTTGTTTATACCTAATATCCTTAATCACGTGTGAATGGTTGCCTTTGTTCTGCAAATGTGCCAATTTGCAGACCATCAGTTCATAGACAGAATTTTCTTATAGTGTGAAGGATGTTCCAACTCATCAAAAACAAGAAGTTCTCCAAGCGATTTTTGACAGTTCTTCTGACTTCTTCTGTTGACTCTCCATCACATGTATACAGAGAGTGCAGAATTATTAGGTAAATGAGTATTTTGTCCACATCATCCTCTTCATGCATGTTGTTTTACTCCAAGCTGTATAGGTTCGAAAGCCTACTACCAATTAAGCGTATTAGGTGATGTGCATCTCTGTAATGAGAAGGGGTGTGGTCTAATGACATCAACACCCTATATCAGGTGTGCATAATTATTAGGCAACTTCCTTTCCTTTGGCAAAATGGGTCAAAAGAAGGACTTGACAGGCTCAGAAAAGTCAAAAATAGTGAGATATCTTGCAGAGGGATGCAGCACTCTTAAAATTGCAAAGCTTCTGAAGCGTGATCATCGAACAATCAAGCGTTTCATTCAAAATAGTCAACAGGGTCGCAAGAAGCGTGTGGAAAAACCAAGGCGCAAAATAACTGCCCATGAACTGAGAAAAGTCAAGCGTGCAGCTGCCAAGATGCCACTTGCCACCAGTTTGGCCATATTTCAGAGCTGCAACATCACTGGAGTGCCCAAAAGCACAAGGTGTGCAATACTCAGAGACATGGCCAAGGTAAGAAAGGCTGAAAGACGACCACCACTGATGAAGACACACAAGCTGAAACGTCAAGACTGGGCCAAAAAATATAAAGTGAAGTGAAGTGATTGTCACATGAGATTGTCACATGTATCTCAAGACTGATTTTTCTAAGGTTTTATGGACTGATGAAATGAGAGTGAGTCTTGATGGGCCAGATGGATGGGCCCGTGGCTGGATTGGTAAAGGGCAGAGAGCTCCAGTCCGACTCAGTAGCCAGCAAGGTGGAGGTGGAGTACTGGTTTGGGCTGGTATCATCAAAGATGAGCTTGTGGGGCCTTTTCGGGTTGAGGATGGAGTCAAGCTCAACTCCCAGTCCTACTGCCAGTTTCTGGAAGACACCTTCTTCAAGCAGTGGTACAGGAAGAAGTCTGCATCCTTCAAGAAAAACATGATTTTCATGCAGGACAATGCTCCATCACACGCGTCCAAGTACTCCACAGCGTGGCTGGCAAGAAAGGGTATAAAAGAAGAAAAACTAATGACATGGCCTCCTTGTTCACCTGATCTGAACCCCATTGAGAACCTGTGGTCCATCATCAAATGTGAGATTTACAAGGAGGGAAAACAGTACACCTCTCTGAACAGTGTCTGGGAGGCTGTGGTTGCTGCTGCACTCAATGTTGATGGTGAACAGATCAAAACACTGACAGAATCCATGGATGGAAGGCTTTTGAGTGTCCTTGCAAAGAAAGGTGGCTATATTGGTCGTTGATTTGTTTTTGTTTTGTTTTTGAATGTCAGAAATGTATATTTGTGAATGTGGAGATGTTATATTGGTTTCACTTGTAAAAATAAATAATTAAAATGGGTATATATTTGTTTTTTGTTAAGTTGCCTAATAATTATGCACAGTAATAGTCACCTGCACACACAGATATCCCCCTAAAATAGCTAAAAAAAAAAACAAACTAAAAACTACTTCCAAAAACATTCAGCTTTGATATTAATGAGTCTTTTGGGTTCATTGAGAACAATGTTGTTGTTCAATAATAAAAGTATTCCTCAAAAATACAACTTGCCTCATAATTCTGCACTCCCTGTATGTCTCTAGTTGGCTGTGAGGGTGTGGCCTCTACTTCTTCAACCTACACTGCGGCATCTTTTGCCGTGTCATACTGTGTGGGCTGTGTCTCCAGCCGACCTTTCTTCTTCGGAGGAGTTCTACTCATCTCATCACCTGAAGACATGTCAGAGTCTGAACTCTCTTGCAAGTGAATGGATACTTCCCCACCATCCGAGTCACAGGAGTCCATGTTTTTTCAGGCAGAAGACACGTTTATGTATAATCCCGGGTTTCTGAAGGTTCCTGAGGGTTCCATCCCGTAGCCCCATCGAATATAGTAGCTCGTGTTTGTGTGAACCAGTTGCGTGAGTCAAGGAAAGCCATATTTAAAGCCCTGATATAAAATAAATCTATATCCTGCCCTCACATGACATTTCACACCAAGACTGAAGTGCTGCTTTTAAGGGTTTCCTGTTTTGTCTGGCAGTGACAGGTTCATTGCATTTATTGATCATATTATCTGCTTTTCTGCAGCTGCTTCTCAACTCCTGCCCGAGGCAATCACTGCATCTTAAATACAATCTGCAATGCATACATCTATCTACTTTACTTTACTTTATTTTGCAGACGCTTCTATTTTATACTATGGTGGAATGGTAGAATGCTTGAATTTAAGTGCAAATTTAAATGCTGGTTTGTGTTGATAGTGGACATGGAAGGGAGGAGATGGATGCTGCGCTACACCTGGATGTGTCACATATTGACAGTTTAAATCCTCCAGAATGAGGAATTATGTGGTGTGACAGCTGTCAATCATGCACTAAGGCTCCTCCCATTTTAAATTTGGTTTTAAAAAAAAATTATTTAAGTTGATCATCTGGGTGTCAGAAAAAAAATCGACACTAACAAAAAGAGGCTGAAAAGTTAGTTCCTCCTCTCCAGTATACAGGTAAGTGGATTTAACATTAGTGTAAATGGCCTTTATACAACGTGACTAGAAATATTCTTGCTTCAGGATGATTGAGACCATGAGGTTTGTGAGAACTTCACTTGCTTCTCAGTATTTACAATTATCCATTGTAATAATTGCGTATTGCTTAGCCCTTCCTGACCGAGAGAGTCGTGCAAATTGAAAAATTAGTCCAAACAGAACCTCCCATAACATCTGGCACGTGGTCTTCATCAGACTGCTTCTCATTAGAGGAGGGCACCGCTCTGAAACCCCGGACAACAGCTTGATTAAGACGGAGGTCAAGCGCATAAATCTGCCCAGAGCCACAAAAGCTCTCCACACCTACATCATCGACCCTCTCCAGCGCCCCCACTCCCTCCATCTTCATCTTTTAGTCCCTCTGTTTGAAACGGAGTGAAGAAGATGAACGAACGGAGAGCCTCCGATATCAATATACAACTCTGAAGCAGTAAATCAAACCTTCACTAAACACGACTCGGCCCCGACTGTCTTTTCTGGCTGATGGTCCTTCTCGTGTTCAATTTAGAACGGGCCAATCTGTTGGAAGATACGGTAACCTTATAAATTGTTTATTTGATTGGCTGAATGAAGGGTTCATATTCGTATTCATATTCATGTATGTTTCTGAGATACTGACGCCATTAAAAGAGAAACCGTGTTGTGGATCATCTGGATGATGTTCCTCTTAAAACCCTCCACATGCCCTGTAAAGTTTTAATAAATCTCAAGGCCCGAAGAGAGAATGACATCTATCATGATTTTTTTTTTCCATGATGAATAATGTTTTTTTTTTTGCTTTAAGTGAAATCAGAGAGGTCTCGCAGCACCGAAGGTCGGGAAATATGCCCTTCCTACGACAGCAACTCCTTTCAAAAGAGACGAGCAGAGGAAATCAGTTTATTAAAGTAATCAATTTATTAAAGGATCCTATCCAAGGGCACAAAACCAGCAAATTTGCACCACCTGTCAGATTGTCATTTTGAATGAGCAACTCATTCAAAAATTTACCAAAATGAGCAGGCACCGCAATTTGAACTGATTTGTTCATTTGCCACTTTGAACACAAACACAGTGACGACCTAAGAACGAAGTTGGAAAAGCTGGAATTAAAATGCATTTTAGTTGCTCTAAGTAATGGCGGACTTGTGATGGGCAGATACACCATCTGTTGAAAATGGGTAAACATCAGCAGATGTTTAATTTTATTTCATATTTCCGTGGACATGCAATGATAATTCAAGAACCAATGAAACAAAGTCCCAATTTCGGCATTTGTGTGAGCTTTAGGACGGAATCTTCCCAGTAGCGTCCCCAGACCTGCTTAAATAACCGGGGCAGATAAAAGTCATGAAACACTTGGGGTGTGAAACTGGGCCATTAAAATACATGCAAATGAGGCGTCAGGAGGTTCATCATCGCCAGAATGTATTTTATAAGTTCATTAGGGCGCATTCAAATTAGCCAGAGCAGAATGGATAATTCAATAAAGGGAAGGGCTGAGTCCATCCCAGCAGCTTTCATTTCTGGTTAATGGTGTCTGGACTACACCGAGAAGAATGTTAGAAGGTCACAGGAGATTATTAATAAAACTAATAATTATAAAAATTATTATAAAATATATTGGCAAAATATTTGGGCCCATTTTAAACCATTAAATGGTTGAATTTGAGGAAGCTCAGGCCCCCGTTCAGAACGCTGTGGAGAGTGACAGCCTTACAACCTCAGCGGGGGTGAGGAACGCTGCTAAATGAACACTGATGGAAGCTCCTCAGTTCCATGTCTTTTTCAGATAAGAGTGAGTGAAACAACATGTAGGCCAGTGCACGTTCCACGTGAAATGAGCTCAGGTAGCGGTGAGGATGAGCCACGTGTGTTTGGAGTGAGGTGTGGGACGGTGAAGTAAGAGCGAGTTGAACAACGTGTAGGTCAGGGCACATCTTCTAGAGACTCGTGAATGGAGAAGCTCTGATGGTGGACGGTTGCACGTTCCACATGACTCTTTGTAACTGAGCTCAGGTTGCGGTGAGGATGAGCCCCGTGTGTTTGGAGTGAGGTGTGGGATGGTGGAGTAAGAGCGAGTTGAACAACGTGTAGGCCAGTGCACATCTTCTAGAGACTCGTGAATGGAGAAGCTCTGATGGTGGATGTTTGCACGTTCCACATGACTCTTTGTAACTGAGCTCAGGTAGCGGTGAGGATGAGCCCCGTGTGTTTGGAGTGAGGTGTGGGACGGTGGAGTGGAATGGGGAAGTGAAGAGGATGAGCATCTCAGAGGGAATTAAGTAAAAATAATAAATAAATGAAGACACCAAAAAGCTAATAAACCCCTCCGGGCGTAAGAGGTTGAAAATAAAATAAAAATTGATGGTCATAGTTGTTCTGCGAAGACAAATTATGTTTCGTTCTGTTTCCCCCCGATTGCGGCACCGCTCTATAAATAATTCAGCAGTGACTAACGCCGTCCTGCTTCATCAGTTCACGCCAACCGCGTGCGTTAAACTGCCGCGCCGGGGGGGGGCTGAGATCGGGGTGCTGGGCGGAGCGTGGGGGGGACATGTGGGTGGTTCAGAACCAGCTTAAAATGCTAAAAGTAGAGTCTTAATAAATGGCGGTGAATGTGATTGTTTCATAAAAGCATTTAATGGCTTGAATGTTAAAGGTAATTTAAAAACTGGTTGTATTTACATCGCCAGGCCAGTTTGTGATTAGGAACGTGGATTCAGGCCTCATTCATATGTGTAAAGTCATTCCTTCGGCTATTCACTATGCGCGTAATTATTTTTTCACGTTCGTGTTTTGACTCCTTCAATGCAAAAAGGGGGGAAATGATTTCACAATCTGTTTCTGCAAGTTTTAATTAAAAAATGCGAGCGAGAGATATTAATGCCATATGAAACATTTAACTCTTTGTTGATTTTTCATTTGACCGTTGCAGTCGACATTACTTAAATGAACAGAAAGAGAGGTGCATGCCGCCGTGTTCTCAGCAGGTCTGCCATTACCAGAGTCCATCATAATGTAATGAGAAAAGTGAAGTGATTGTCACTTGTGATACACACCCTTGGTGAGCAGTGGGCAGCCATGACAGGCGCCCGGGGTGTGTGGGGACGGTGCTTTGCTCAGTGGAACCTCAGTGGCATCTTGGCTGATCGGGGGTAGTTGGGTGGTAGTAGCCTAGTGGGTAACACACTCGCCTATGAACCAGAAGACCCAGGTTCAAACCCCACTTACTACCATCGTGTCCCTGAGCAGGACATTTAACCCTGAGTTGCTCCAGGGGGGGACTGTCCCTGTCACTACTGATTGTCGCTCTTGATAAGGGCGTCTGATAAATGCTGTAAATGTAAAATGTAAATGTAAAAAAGGGATTAGACCACCACTGCCCCAAAGAGGAGAAATGAAAACCAATGGTGGCTTTAATGTGACAGCTGGATCACGGTAACATCCAGGGAACAAGGTTTCTGCTGTGAATGCCTCCAAAACGACCTCAGTTTGGGCCCTTTTGTCTACAGTGAGCATTGATACAAACCAGAACTTCCACAAGGTCCATGGAGAAAGCAGCTCCACCAGATTCCACAATCTATTTATTTCGATATATAGATTGGGGCAAAAATCCTTCAACACTCCAAAGAAATGATTGAGTGTATCGTGTATTTTTTGCACACCACCAGAGCAGAAATGTTCCAACCTTTAACACCAGACAGTCTGCATTCCCGTCAACTCTGACCCTTCATCAGCACGAATGATTAATGTCAGGACAGGTCACTCAATCAATGAAGACAACCAGCAACACCGTGACTGCCTACCGCCAGCCTAGGACTGTCTTCCCTTCCCTTTCTACTCTAGAGGACCAGACTGGGCCAGAACATCTCCAACTGGTCTACAGTGCTGAGGAAGAACAAGTAACTGGTGTCATGACCACTGATGGAACAATCATGGATTCAGTCTCAGGCACCTCAGAACTCAATCAAATGGAGCATCCGAGGGTTGTCTTGGTGCCTTATACCACATAACACCTTCAGAAGTCTTGTAGATGTGATTTTTTTGGTGGTGGTAGGGGTGGGGGTATGGTAGTAGCCTAGAGGGTAGAGTTAACCTCCATCAGCTGAACACCAGTTGATGTTCACAAAGCCTTTGATTATGAATACAGCAGCAACCAGACAACCTTGTTAAGACACACACACCCCAAACAAGCATTGATTGAACTCGATGCCTCCTTTAGTGAGGAGCAAAGGAGACCGTGGGACAAATTGACTTCAGCTCTGTACGACTGGAAGAGCCATTTTAAGAAAGCGCAGCCTCTGGTGGGGAGAGTTTTATTCTAATTATGCACTAAAAACGGACTAATCTGATTGAGCCGACACAAAAATGGCAGAACGCGAGCTGCTTTGGTGCTAAATCTTGTTGCGGTGCTGTTCCAAACACGGCTTCGTACATCAAAAGAGAACGTGCCCTACCTCCTGTTAACACACTCACGCATGCACACACACACACACACACACACACACAAATTTACACTGACTCACCGAACTTCAGGGAAGAAAACTCACAATAAGATTTCAGAAACGAGACGACAGGCCTGTCAGATGAATTACAGGCTGAGACGGTGCAGAAAGTGGGCTTTTTAATAAAAAAACCACAACTCTCAGTTCCATTCCAGACTCCTGGAGCAGCTCACAGAAACCTGATTCATCTATCAATCTAAATTCTTACAGAATAACACAACGCGCATATGTGTGATTGTTACCGTGTGACATGGAACAATCACTCAATTTACAATTCGATTTAATTTGACAGAAGACCTTTCTCACGATTTAAAATGTTTTAAATTATTAAACAGAATAAAAATAAAAAAAAATAAACGGAAGGTATATTACAAGTTTCATTTTCAATGTAAAAAAACACACTCACCTATGAACCAGAAGACTCAGGTTACTACCATTGTGTCTCGGAGCAAGACACTTAACCCTGAGGGCTTCTGATAAGGGCGTCTGATAAATGCCATAAATGTAAATGTAAAATTGTGGACTGAAATAAATGTCGTGGTATTCAGTGTTGTGCATGGAAGTGTAAAACGAGTGTCTGATACGACACAAACAAATCGTTTTGCGGAAAGCCTCATCATGCCTCATTTACATTTACAGCATTTATCCAGAGCGATTTAGAATCAGTAGTTAAAGGGACAATCAGGGTTAAGTGTCTTGGTCAGGGACACAATGGTAGTAAGTGGGGTTTAAACCTGGGTCTTCTGGTTCATAGGCGAGTGTGTTACCCACTAGGCTACTACCACCCCGCCTCCATTAAGATTTGTCTAGTTTGCCCAATGCACTGCACATCAGCCATTGAGGCAAGCGGAGAATGGAATCTGCTCATGTGCAGAATGAATCGTGCAGCTTGCACTGACCGTGCACCGACCGCTGGCATGCTGTTTCAGCATTTGAATCGTTTTGATGAATGAACAAGGCTCAGGCTCAGATGAAAAGAACAGCAGCCTATAAATAGGTAACAAAGTAACAAGTGAATGTGACGTTTATTACATTTTTAGAACAGCGAACCTGTGAACTCGTACAACACAAACGATATTGCATAGCTTTATCAAAACAACGGCACTGTGAATTCGTGTGGTGAACTTTCTTTCAGTCACGTAATCCACAACACTAGACTGGCTCATAATTCTGGAGCGAAGCACCAGAAAGTGACAAAAGAAACACCATAATCTTATCCAGGAGACAAGATCTACACTGAAACACTCCCCTCAACAACCATCTAATCCTTCTCAGCACTGAAAGCATTTTATGCAGCCACGCTGTTTTATTCCCCCCGGTCAGCAGGAACCAGTGTGAGGGAACTCATTTAAAGCTAAACTGGTGTCTTCAGAGAACAATATCACATTACCCAACCTCGGCATCTTTCTTCATTATCCACATGCCCAGGATGTACTTTCAACACACACTTTACATTCTGTGGCTTGTGGAAATAAACGGTGTGTGACGGAGCCCCCGTCGGGTCAGCCAGCTCGCTGGCCGCCGTTAATTACGTACGTGCAGAAACAAACACACACTGCAGACCTGCGTTTCTATATCGGCCCCGCTCCCCGTGGTCCGGAATTACAGGAGAACGGAGGGGGTCTCCAGCGACCTGCCGAGATTTATACACCGGATGTACCGGCACACACGGTCATCCACGAACTGGACAGTCACCGGCTGAAAATCCTTGTGCTCTACCTTTTAAAATAACGCCTTATTTAATCAAAGTCGTGACAAGAGGCTATTGATCTTGATAGAACCAGAGCGAGCTATGTATCATACAGTCCTCCCACTAACCAGCCAGCCATACAAAAAAAAATTATATGAAATATTAAATGCACAGAAACATACTTGTGTTTGCAGCTGTGCAGGAATCTACGCCACATTGCAAATTATTACTAGTATTTAAGTGTCAAAGATTAAACATTTGGTTTTCACGATGAATCTCATAAATGGTATTGTGTCTCCGGTCTCTTTTGGTTCGTTGAAATCAATCTAAGACACCGATGAAAGTGAAGTCACTGTGAGACACTCCAGCACATCACAAGGTGACACGGTGACATTACAAAGAAGCAAACGAGTATTTGAAGCTACTGGTGCCTGTGGAGTCCAGCCACCATCAAGATGCAGATCCTCCAGACGCTTGCAGTTATGCACGGACCTTCTATTTAGAAAAAATGACTGCAGTGCGGCCAGAAACCTGTCTTTGTTCACTAATGAGTGCCGTGAAACCCTGGTTGCTCCAGAAGGAGGACGTGTCCACCCCAGGCTGTGTTGTCAGGGCCGGGAATCATGGGGAGAGGCTGGTCGGGGTCCCTGAAGGTGTGAAAATGACCTCGGAAAAGTGTGTGGAATTCATGACTGTCCACTTTCTTCCATGTTACAAAAAGAAGAACCACGATTTCCGCAATAAAATCGTGTTCATGCATGACAATGCCCCATCTCATGCTGCCAGAACACCTCTGCATCATGGCTGCCCTGTGCATTAAAGGAGTGAAACTCATGGTGTGGTCCTCATCCTCCCCTGACCTAAATCTTACTGAGCCCCATTCGAAGTATCCTCAAGCATGAGATCTACGGGGTGGGGGGCAGTTCAGCAACTCTGACTTCCTGCAAAGACATTCAAGCAGAAACTATCCAAAAAGTTGAATGGATGCACCAGTTGAGAAGCTGATATGAAACTTGATGTTTTTGATTTCAGTAACTAGTTTCATTCAGTAACTATTTTCAGTTCTTTGCAACCTATAAAAGTTTTGGAGCAGTTTATTATTTTTGGAGGTATTTTGGAGGTCATTGGGAGGTTCAGTAACATCTGAATTATGCTCTTATGGTTGGTGACTTCAAACTTATGCTGAGCGTCATTTGCATCGACTATTTAGGAAAATAAAAGAAAAAATATTATTAGCGTAATATTTTGGAACATAGTGCATAGATCTATACATATTGAAATCTATTTTGTAACATGTAACATGATTATGCATGAAAATCAATATCAATAACAATACGCAAGAACAAGATTTTAGCCAAACAACTGAAGCGTAAAACAGCTGAGAGCGAGTAATGAGAATGTCACACACACACACACACACACAGACACACACACGCAGCCCCAGGCGCCGGTATAGAAACCGACACCTCAGCCTCCCTTTGATGTGTGAGGACAGGTTATCTTCTTTCCAACCCGCTTACACACTAATTTTAGCCGCCGTTTTAGCAACGCCTCGCTTTGAAGTTCGCTGCCACCGCAAGCGGCGTCGCCACGGAACCCCCGACCGGATGTCATCGGGACCTCCACCGTCCAACCGGCGAGGCGCTATAACCCAGCGCGCTCATGGTTACATTATTACACCGTGTTACCTTGTCCAGGATGACCCGACGTTGTGACTGGCCGAGAGACGTCATTCTGCCATAGTGACCGGCCTGAACGGATCTATTTTATGCACTTAAATCCTCTGTACCATGAAATGTACCATGCTGGACCATAATAGATCATAACCAAATAAATAGTTCTCATCTTGTTTAACAGAATAAAGGAATCATCTGATGTCACCTCTCTACTTTAATAAGTATAATCACTGTGGTCTGAGCGTGAACTGGTTCCGTCGGAATTAACGCGACCCGAAACATCCAGCTTGACCCTGAGAACTGGAACCATTAACTAACGGGCCATAAACACATCAGCAGGTGATTCCAATTACGGGATGGGCGGAGTAATTAGCCCCGCCTCCGGCCGCCGCGCGGCTTTGGATGGATTTTGCCGCAGAGTGATGTAATTAGGTGCGAATCGACAGGCGTCACACAAGCGGTCTGGCTGGGACGGAGAACGTCACCATCACCGCATCCAGTGCTGGCGTCTTAGGGGCCACGTTTGGGGGTTTGGGTTGTCTCACCTCTGAATTCGGTGATTGGTGGTCCTTCGTGCCCGAGCCCCAGCCAGGGAGGAGACAAGTCTAGGAGGGGAAAATGAGAAAAAAGCGATAATAAATCATGAATAATTAAAAAATAATATGATTCAATGTGAATAAACATAACACACACACAAAGAGAGTACCAACCGAACACACAGAACACTCTCTTAACAAGACAGAATATTTACAGCATTTACCAGACGCCCTTAACCAGAGCGACTTACAATCAGTAGTTACAGGGACAGTCCCCCCCTGGAGACACTCAGGGTTAAGTGTCCTGCTCAGGGACACAATGGTAGTAAGTGGGGTTTGAACCTGGGTCTTCTGGTTCATAGGCGAGTGTGTTACCCACTAGGCTACTACCACCCTTTGGTACCACCCAGAACACAGATAAATCTCACACACACACACACACACACACACACACACACACACACACACACCACAGAGTCAAAAGGGCACTGAAAGCATCTGAGACTCTTGCGCTGTTAAGGATGAGTGATGGTGGATAGAAAGAGAACGTGTGTGGGTATCACTAAGGCAGAATAATGTAGACAGGGTGCCTGTTTATCTGTGTGTCACTACGAGCCAGACAGGGAAGGTTGTGTGTGTGTGTGTGTGTGTGTGTGTGTGTGCCTGTGCCTGTCGGAGTTATTATGGATCCAGACTCTCTTTTCCATTTTGAGTTTCGGCGATGACGAATGTCAGAACATAGAACTGCGTGATCATTCTAAGCCCTGCCCACTGCACACGCACACACACACATACACACACACCGTGTCACTTCCTTTTCCTCTGTCACACAGATCGAGATCCCAGTCACCACAATAACTCTGTGTAAGCAGTTAACAAAGACAAAAACCGGTATTTTCCCTGTCCCATTCTTCTTATTAATATTACCACGCACGCACACAAACACACACACACACACACACACACAATCTGCCTTGGTGTGTTACTGTAATTTGTTCACATTAGTAAAGTTCTCTCACTGTCTAGATGTGTTGTTAAGTGCTCCAGGTTGACAGATCCATGCGGCGTAATGAAATCCAGATGCTTTTAAGGCCTGGGGGGGGTAAAATGTCCCTGTAAAACGCTGTGTGTGTGTGTGTGTGTGTGTGTGTGTGTGTGTGTGTGTCTGTGTGTGTGATGCCGTTTATCTACTTTTGTCTCGAGGGCGTGCAGGACACCAGGCATAAAAACAAAAGAAGAAAACAACAGCGGCGAAGCGACTTCGACGTCAGACAATTAACCAACGAGCTCCGGTCACATCACCAGCACAGCTGTCAATCATGCCTACAGGCTCCTCCCCTTCACTTCAGGGTATCAGAAACAACCAGGAACCGCACATGCGCACAGGAAGCGTTGATGTGATGAAACCCCCCCTCCCAGGATTCTTCTGGGAACAGAGTTCGAGTGTTTTCATGCTCAGATGAACTTGTGAGGCCGCCAAACACGGTGCAGCGCACAAAAGCACATCAGGTATTTACTGCGCGGAGTCAGACGTGCATTTGCTGTTAATAGAACGAACAGTGAATGCAAAGAAAGCTGAATAATACAGGAGCGTGGAGGCATGAAATATGCATTCACGTTTGTGCGCTGGTCACTGTCATATTTAATTTAAGTGCACTTGTATGTGTCTTTGAGAAGGCATTCGTAGACATGCCCAGTGCTGAAAAATCTTGGGAATAATCCGCGAAGTAAAAAGATCCCTGCAAAGCACGGCACTCGTTGACTTAATTAAAACGCTTTTATCGCAATTACCTGTCCTACGCCGACCATGAATAATGGCCTGACGGCTGGTACCTTGTCCAGGGCCTTGTCTTTCTTCGTCTCCTTTTTGGACATTAGATGTTAAACCGGCTTTAGACGCTACAATTGTTGTTAATAAAGAACCCTTTGAGAACGTTCCTTCTGCAAGTCGTCCTTGGACGTTTCATGGCTGATGTCCCACCTAGCCATTCATTCGTTCGAACGACATCGATAGTGGTGGAACCGGTGAAGTTCAGGTCAAGAACGTCTTTAACGAAGGATACATACTGCAATTTCAATACGATTCCACTCCCCAAATTTCGTCTTCGATGACGATGCAACCCGTCAAACAGGAGCAGATGTCCTTCACATTCAGACGAAGTACATTCTGTAGGCTTCAGAATGGTCTGCTTCTGTTCACTTCCTTTTCATCATTAGCATTCCATTACAAAAGTATATACTATGGATATTATAGATTTGCATATGCGTACCTAATAAAACAGCTTTTTTCAGAGCGAAGAGAGGTCAGAGGTCAGGGAGGTCGGTGACGGGGTCATCTGCTCAGCCCTTTCCTCAGCTGTTCCCGGCCTAATCCGAACCTGACAGGCTAATCTCAGCACATTCTAATCTCCGACAGCTGCACCGACCTTCATCCGCGCCTTCGCTTCATCATTTTCCCACAACCCCTGCGCTCCTCTACGAGTGCGTGCTGCCTGACACGCCCCAGGAACTCCGGGTAGCTGCCGTCACGAGACCATCCCGACTTCACAGAGTCGACTCCGCCTGGCCGAGGCTGGCGACGGGCCATTCCTGAAACGTCTCCTCATCCACAAGAACATCAGGTCAGCATCAGTATGTCGTTCGAATACAAGGGAGTTTTTCATCTTTTTTTACAGTTTTTTTTACAATTAAGAAAAATACTGAGACTAAGAAATGAATATGTGTGTAGAAACTTTGACAGGTGGTGCATCTTCAGCAAATTCTGGAGCTCACGCAGAGAGGAAGCTATAGAAGAACGTCGAGGAGCGTCTGAATCCACGTCTGGTGTCTAAAACTGCGCCGTGACTGGATTGTAAAAGGCCTTTTCATACAAACGATGGAAAAACGAAGGTCACAGCGATGTACATGAGCTCTGAGACGGTAGCCACCCGTCCCCCGTCCCTGTTGCTAATTGCAAAAAGGCAAGGTATAAAAAAAATGAGGCTGGAAAAGGTACGACGGCGGTGCTGGTGGCAGTGGTGGTCTAGCGGTTAAGGAAGCGGCCCCGTAATCAGAAGGTTGCCGGTTCGAATCCCGATCTGCCAAGGTGCCACTGAGGTGCCACTGAGCAAAGCACCGTCCCCACACACTGCTCCCCGGCCGCCTGTCATGGCCGCCCACTGCTCACACAGGGTGATGGGTTAAATGCAGAGGACACATTTCACTGTGTGCACCGTGTGCTGTGCTGCTGTGTATCACATGTGACTTCACTTTACTTTACAGTTTTCCCAGGTTGATCAGCAACTGAAGCCCCCGGGACCGACTGGCCCACCGGGAGGAGAATAAATAACAATATCAGTCATTTAAAAAAAGAGAGCGCGTTATTACACCCTCCATGTATTAAACTAGCTGAGCGGTGACTTTTACGGCTGAGTGAGCCGAGCGATCGCGCCGCTGCTAATCGTTTGGCTGGAGGGGCGAATTCTCGTCAGGTCTGATTCCTAACAGAAAAAAGAGAAAGAGGCGTGTCCCTCGCACGCCTGCTCCGCGCCACAGCCCAGCGACGAGAGCCAAACGGCAGGCGTGGCAGCTGCCAGGCAGATGGCGGATGATGGAGGAGCGACTCGGCGCGGGGACAGGCTCGCCGCGTGATTATCTGTGATTAGCTCTTTTTTCTCCTGCAGTTCTGGATGAAGGCCCGTCTTGCCAGTTTGGGATGCAGCCCCCCCCACCCCCCCCCCACCCCCCCCCCCCCCCCCCCAGGCTGTGTGTGTTTATCACGCCGCCATCTTTAATACGAGCCGCCGCCACATCATGGGCGGAATTGTTTTTTTGCCGCTAACACGCTTGTATCGGCTAAGCCCGCGGCATCGGGCAGGTCTTCACCTTATTAATCCCACCAGACGTCTGCACATACACAGTGACCTGCTAAACCCCTTTGTGCAACCAGAACAGAGGTCAACAGAGGTCACCTTTACTTCTTCGTGTCTTGGATTCCTTTTGACCACAGTGAAGGGAAAAAAAATCCAGTAAGTGAGACAACGTCCATTTACATTTACGGCATTTACCAGACGCCCGGCATTTATCCAGAGCGACTTACAGTCAGTAGTTACAGGGGACAGTCCCCCCCTGGAGACACTCAGGGTTAAGTGTCCTGCTCAGGGACACGATGGTGGTAAGTGGGGTTTGAACCCGGGTCTTCTGGTTCATAGTCGAGTGTGTTACCCGCTAGGCTACTACCACCACATCCAGTGATGTTCCTTTTTGACACCTGTGTCCATATGACAGGTGGATTGGTGGAGAAGATGTCCTCTGGCTTTTACAAGCTCTGTGAGCCTCAACTCTCCTTAGTAGTACTCAGACAAGCATCTGAAGGCCAGAACTTCTTTTGAGTTCCTTTCGCTTGAAGCAAGGGGCCAAGCCCAACCCTGGAAAATCAAGGCCGCACCAAGCCCTCGTACTTGGTGCTCGAGCATAGAAACCCGCTCCATGAAGCTCTACACACTGATGCTAATCCAGGGGTGGGCATTGTAGCATTGTAGGGTACATGCAGAAATCTGTGCAGTTTTAGAAGAATCATAAATGATTCTGAATTACGTTTGCATCAGTGACATTCGTTTTCTCCGAACAGACATGCAGGTCGCTCAGTCATCCCTTCAACACCTCTTCACACGTGGAGATGGTGTGAAGATGAAGATCAGTCACCTTTCTTGAATGGCATCTAACGTTGCTTTTCCCCTTGCATGTCCACCGTGGGAAAAAAACAAGCCATGTTGAGCTTAATACGATTTTTCCCTGGACTTCCAGTAAAATAACTTTTTTTAAATTGCATTTACGTTTAGTTTTACAGTATTTACCAGAGCGACTTACAACCAGTAGTTACAGGGACAGTCCCCCCCCTGGAGACACTGGAGGGTTAAGTGTCCTGCTCAGGGACACGATGGTAGTAAGTGGGGTTTGAACCTGGGTCTTCTGGTCCGTAGACGAGCGTGTTACCCCGCTAGGCTACTACCACCCTGGCCACCCTGATTGGGTACGGCCCGTACAGCCTGCGTTCGGGCTCTGCACCCTCCTGCACAACGAGAGCTTCTCTGTCCATTCCTCTTCTCCGGAGACAGGCGCCTCATGATAACACCGAGCACAGTTTCTGGTGCTCTCGGAGCAGAAGTGGGACCTTGCAGGAGCACGCAGCCGTACGTACGCGGCTGCACCGCGGCCCACGCGGAGCGGAGCAATTACATTCATTTATGCTGCGGCACCAGGAGCCCCGACAGCGGCAGTGCGGAGGAGGCGCGCGAGGCGGGGCTTCTATCTCCGCACCTTCCCGCCTGGCTGGAGACTAATGGCGCGGGTAAATAATGCACGGCCGTGCAACGTCCTGCATCCGCGTGGGGCGCATTAAATCCGCACCGACATCCACATTGTGAACACGAAGCCATTAGCGGGGGAGCAGATGAAAGGCTGGGCTCGTGGTGTCAGGAACACTTTTCAGACATTTACATTTAAGGCATTTGAGTGGTGACGGGGACAGTCCCCCTGGAGACACTCAGGGTCAAGTGTCTTGCTCAGGGACACGATGGTATTAAGTGGGGTTTGGTCTCACTACCACCCATCACCTACTTTCATCGAGATCTGAGAAAAGTTCCCTCAGCAATGAATGCATGTTCAAAACGACCTTGGTCCTTGTACCGCCGTAGTTGCCGGAGATTATTCTGTTGTGAGGGCCTCGGAAGTTCCGGTGCATTCTAGGAAGGTATGAAAACACGAGAGATAACAAGAAGAAAGAGAAGCCCAGCATCCCGCTGTGCGGCAGAAATGACGTCTCTCACAGAGAAACTTTAAACTTATCTTCCATCTTCTGTCTCTAATGAAGCTCTTCCTATGAGGAACAACATTGAAAGAGATGCTTGACGGGACACAAACGTTTCGATGATTTTTTTTTTGTCTAATTTTGACTGAGCACTTGGCTGATGTCGGCCTAGGGGACAGATGGACAGTGGCGGGCAGGGCGGCATTCCCACCGGACTAATGTAAATCTCCCGGCTCCGTGCCGTGGCCATATTTCTTCTCTCACCCCTGAGGAATTTCCTTCCTGATCCTTCGCATAAATGCAGGCATCTGCAGGCCGGGGGCGAAGCCCGAAGTCCCGAGGAATGCACACACACACACACACACACACACACACACACACACACACACACACACACACACACACACACACACAGAAATTCTGAAATAGGAAACACACATCTCTCTGCAAGAGCAATGCAACATCAGAAGAGGAAGAAACACATACAGGCCTGATATTATCAGCATTTTTATATCTCCTGGAAGTAGGCTGCTGCTTTGATTGATGGCGGCCGGGCGGGCGGGAGGAAGCGCAGTTAACGGACCTTCGCGAGATGTCCGCCTCCTGAGCAGATCATCTCTGGCTCGGTTTACAAGTGTCAATTTCCTGTGTTCATATTTGGCACCTCCGGACAGTTGGGTTGCCAAAGAGAGAAAGCAAAGCTGACAGTCGAGCACGGTTGCGCCGGACTGGTGAGTGGAGGGAGAGTTTAATTACCCAGTCTCATTTCTGAGCAATTAATACGCGAGCGACATGCGCCGTGTATTAGAAATTGCTTATTTTGTGATGTTTACTGTTAAATACTTAAAAACATTAAAATAAAAAGTCCTCCTGCATCAATGTGGCTGAGCAGCAGAATCCTAGATGTGAATGCATGAAATGCTCATTTTAAAAACATAAATAACACAAAAATTTACACAAAATAACACAAAAATTTTCAATGGAAATCAAATTGATCAACCCATGGAGGTCTGGATTTGGAATCGCACTCAAAATGAAAGAAGAAAAACACACTACACACAAGTCAAAATGAGGCTGAGTAGTGTTTGTGGCCTCCACGTGCCTGTAGGACCTCCCTACAATGCCTGGACATGCTCCTGAAGACATGCAGCCAACTCCTGTACAGTCTCTGGTTGGTGGATTGAGCGAGACGTGATGTCCCAGATGTGCTCAGTTGGGTTCAAGTCTGAACCCAAGTCCATTGCATCAATGCCTTTGTCTTGCAGGAACTGCTGATACACTCCAGCCACATGAGATATAGCATTGTCTTGCATTAGGAGGAACCCAGGGCCAACATATGGTGTCTTAAGGGGTCTGAGGATCTCATTTCGGTACCTAATGGCAGTCAGGCCACCTCTGGCGAGCACATGGAGGGCTGTGCGAACCCCCTTAAAGAAATGCAGCTGCATGTTCTGCCTGAGATCTATCTGCAAGTAACAACCCTACCTACAACTAAACAGCCTACTAGGTCTATATCTTGTGGGAGACATTTTTCTTTGTCAATTGATAAGACGCTAAATAACCTGTCAGTTAGACAGCATTAGAAGCTGCATCGAAACTCCATATCCAGCATTTACCAGACGCCCTTATCCAGAGCGCCTTACAGTCAGTAGTGACAGGGACAGTCCCCCCTGGAGACACTCAGGGTTAACTGTCTTGCTCAGGGACACGATGGTAGTAAGTGGGGTTTGAACCTGGGACTTTGTGGCCTTCTGGTTCTTAGGCGAGTGTGTTACTCTACTACTACCACCCCACAACTACCACTAAATATAAATTAATCCTATCTACGGTCAATGTTCAGCGATTGCACACAGCGTGGAGCCAAATGGATGGAAAAGGCAAACAAAACCATCAGGCTAGTTTGTTAAGAATTTGTTAATCTTTATTGTGTGAAAAACATAACATTTTTGAAAAGGGGGCGGGTGAGTCAGCGAACCTCTATACTCCACCCTTGGTGGGCTTGATTATTAACATGAGGCGGTACTTCATTCCTACGCGAATATGACGGAGCACTCCACCACCTCCACTGGGTCCAGCACGGGCAACCAAACATGGAATCGTTTCTAAAATTTGCACTCGTGAGTAAGTGTGAGCACGCCGCTGCCGCTGTAAACATCTGGCGGCCGTCAACACCGACACACCCCGAAAAATTCCCTCATCATCCTCTCAACAGCTCTGCCACGGATTCATAAAGGCTGAAAGAATAAACAGTGAGGTGGAGACGGAATGAACTGTACTGGTATCGGGCACGAAAAGCTGGTAAATAAATCACGGAATGTAACTCCCTTCTAGCTGGTCTACCACTATGTACCATCCGACCTCTACAACTAATACAAAATGCAGTAGCACGACTGATCTTCAACCTTCCCAAGTTCTCCACACCGCCCCTCTGCTACGCTCCCTCCACTGGCTCCCAGTAGCTGCACGCATCAGGTTCTAAATACTGATGCTGGCCTACAAAGCCAAACATGGAGTAGCACCATCCTACCTCACAGCCCTTATTACACCTCACACTGCACCTCGTTTACTCCGAGCCTCCAGTACTGCTCGCCTGGTCCCTCCATCTCTGAAGTTAAAAGGAAGACGCTCATCTAGACTCTTCTCCGTCTTGGCCCCTCGGTGGTGGAATGAACTTCCAGCTCAGTCACTGAGCACCTTCACACGGCAGCTCAAGACCTTCCTCTTTAGAGAAGATTTAGATGAACTTGTGACCTTCTTCTTGTCTGACTTCTGTATAGAAACTAGAACAGAGGGAATAAAAAGATTGTATTCATAGTTGGGGGTCCTAGTGAACCAGAACTGACCACTTCATCCATGGTGACATGGAAGCACGTTGTAAGTCGCTCTGGATCAGGGCATCTGATAAATGCCTTAAATGTAAATGTAAATGGAATGGAATGGAATGCACAAGATGGAGCTTTGTGACTCGGCCCGAATCCGCCTGCAACGGGGTCACTGTAGACTCAGAGTGACACAGCACTAATGCTGAATGTACCGGACCAACTTTTAATGACACACGTGCTAATTTGGATCTTCACCCTCGGGGACACTGCGTGACACACGGAGAGCGAACGTGAGCGGGCAGCCTCATGCGGACTAAATATAATCTCTCCTGCAGCGCCGGCGAGAGAGCGCGAGGGCGGTCCAGACACTCCAGGCTAGCCCGGCTACGAGTGGACGTACATGAGCATGTCACGGACGAGCAGAGGACTCTGGGAGTCTGCGCTCGTGCCAGATCGGCCCATATGCGCACCCAGGCAGGACGACAGGGAGCGACGGAAATAAGACGTGACGGCCCCGTGGGGGAAGTGGTAAGAGGGCCGGGGAGGAGATGAGGGCGGACGAGGAGCCGCTGCCTGGGCTTTTAAGGACACGGACCACGGATATCATTAGCTGGATCACGCTGCCGCTCGGCCTTACGCCGCGTCCTCTGCTCTAATCCCAGCAGGGCTCTCGCGGCCTTCCCGCGCCTTCGACCTCACTTGAACTCCCCGAACGGGCACACCTTCACCCGCTGCCCGATTGAAATGCTTCTTCCCGTAATCTGAACTCATTCAGAGTGCATCCTTCAGAAGTTCGGCTCATTCACTTTACCACACAGTCCCCCTGGTAGACACAGACAGTGTTAAATTCACCCTAGTTAGGCTGTCCTAGTTAGGGTACCGGGGCCACTGTAGCACCAATATACCACTATAACCACGTATTTCAGTATCGGTCCTACGATGCCACCGTCTCCTGCTGCTTCTATTTTCTCCGAGACACTGAATCAAGCACACAGTCCACTGGCAGTGAAGAGATCAGCAGATAAATCCTGGTTCCTGACAACTGCTAAACGAGGACTCAGCATGAAATGAACCAGAGGGTCACCACAGCCACCACCAGCGTTACAACTACAGCTTCAGGGATCTTCAAGTGGACCAGTAACATCATAATGGACACGTATTGGACAAACCCTCCCAAACCCTGCACTGACACCACTTGCAGGCTCACTCTACCCTAGAAGGAGGTCCCTCTCATCATCACTCCTTCGCAACGTTTCTTCCTTTCTTGTGTGGAGTTTTTCCTTGTGTGCAGAAGTGTGGGGGTGTCAACTGTAGGACCTGTCAAAGCCCATTGAGACGTACTGTATGTGATTATGGGCTAAATAAGAAATAAATGTTGTTGTTGTTGTTCAAGGACACATCCTCAGCAGGCTCGGTTGCTGCTGGAAGAGATGTGTCTGGTAGACCAGAGACCAGAGGGACACAGTCGGTTGGTGCTGTATGACATTGTTGTCAAGAAGCAGGGTGACATGATCCAAAATAACAATTTTCACTGTTGTCCTGGAAGCTGTGTGTGTTCTGGACAAATACAACGAGACACCAAGAGTTGAACCTTCACATGGACTACTGTTACACACCTAATATGGAATCCTGGATACTCCGTCCCTACAGCATCCTTCTGCAAAGAGAGTAGGGGCTTCCCCAGAAGCCAGACTCGGACCTCCTGACAATCCCCTTCTCCAGAGCGAGTCCATAAGGACCCTGAGCTCTAACATCTATCAAACCTTTCTAGAAGGTTCCGAATCAGAGCATAGTTACAGACAGGCCACCTGGTCCTCACTGGTCCCAGGAAAAAGCTCAAACATGACCTTTCGGTGCCTTTGATCCCAGTGCCTGTACATGCTGGTCTGGTTAAAGAGCCGTAAGTGTTCCACCACGTTCTTCAATGATCGGTGGTCTGCACACATGTGGGAAGTGACCGATCTCCCCGAATTAGCCATCAAATATAAAATCTCCACCTTGGCCTCCATAGCGCGCGGTGACCCACATTTCCCAGAATCCTCCTGGCCCAGAGCTATTTCAACTCAGCCACGCGGGCGCTATTTTTAATGCGCCGCTTTCCACTTCCAGCGCGACTCCACTCCTCTGTCCTCTCAAGACAGAGCCACCAGCATCCTACTTTCCGCCAAGGTGTCCGCTCTACTCACACTCATTAAACATAATTCATCAAGATATGAAAAAATTATCCGACCACGTGGCAGCAATTTTCCACGGGATCACTTTCTGGGGTTACTGTCTATTCAAGTCGTTACTCTTCATGACCCCAGGCACTGGATAATGCGGCTAAGTGACCCCAAATGACCCCATCAGGTTCTACAACTGGCAGAGTTGGAAATTTACATTCTGTGGAACTTTCAATGTTAAACATAAAACATTATCTCAACATAAATTTCAATTAAAGATCGATTTATTCCAGTCCAAACCATTCCAGCTTAATCTATATAACCACGAATAACGAAACAACATAGTAAATGGTTGTCACGTTGGCTGGACGTCACAGGACAGGGGTTTTAATACATAATATGTATAATTTAATACACAATAAACAGGACAAGGGAACATCACCAAACAATGACCTGACAGGATAGTTTTATACAGTTGTATAATTAAACACAGGTGAGCACAATCAGGGAACATTACATGAGACAAACTCCGGACCCAAAGTCACCCCTGCCGGACCGGATCATGACAATGGTGTATATTTTGCACCACTTCTTTGAGAAAGTGCACGCTACTGCACTTACAGAATAAAGAATGACTTGTGATCTCGATCCCTGTCTATCTGTAACCCGGAGCAACGAACAATTGTTCACCGACGTAAATCCACACGCGCCACAAACGCTAGGGCGTCCATGCCGTGCAGAACATAATGGATTATGTAGTGATAACCTTGCTTGGTGGTTTTCTGGGTAAAAAGTAGTGCCGGTAGAGACTGTGGCAGCCTGATCTGAGTACAGCGAGCGTCATACACGTTTTGTGCTTGGTGGCTGCATTCGATCGCCGGGATTTCGGTAGAAATTGATGGCAAGATACCGTTGCATGCAGCGTTTTTTTGATACCAATCCGAACACGCAGCCGACTGAACGCCCGTGTGGAATGAAGAAAACTTGATGAGATGCAAATCGAGGCATTGACAAGCGAATCAGATCGTGGGACTGGTGCAGGTTCACACCTCTAGTGAACAGTCTCTTCATTTCACCCGGTTCCTTCCCTCACCTTTCAGCTGAAGACAGGTTATTAAGAGTAGAGCAAGAGAGAAATATGGATGTTCAGATACCACGTACCATACCGCTACCTCCCCTGAGGAACCATTAAATGGCTCCTCAGCCCAGAAAGTAGAGATGTTCTGAGCAGAAGAACAGCACGTAACAGTAATTTTAGGGGTGAGGAGTGATACAGAGACACTGACCGCAGATAATGAGCCAGGTGAGAGAGAGAGAGAGAGAGAGAGAGAGAGAGAGAGAGAGACTACAGAAACTGACATTTACTAGGGAGACGATAGTAGGTGTGGAGTTCCATCAGTTCAACTTCTGTGTGTTTAATGTCACATAGTCCTCAGCATAAACAACCACCTTGCTACCTCACACACACACACACACACACACACACACACAGTGGTATGCTGTATGGGAGAAGGTCAGAATCCATAATGGAGCATCATACAAAAAAGCCCACACAAAAATGCTATATAGGAGAAGGTCAGGTTGTAAATGAGCAGTGACTGCGTGTGTGCATACGTGGACACAGACACAGACACACACACACACACACACACACACACACACACACACACACCTCTGCTTCTCTCATTATTTATATGTTGGCTGACAGACGTGTTGATCAGCAGAAATCTCAGACTTTTTTCACTTGACAGCTTTATTAAAGTTAAGGGAGTCGCTGGTCGTCAGGGGCGACCGCCACTTTGATCTCCGCCGGAGGGACTGATGGACAGACGGTGTGTGTGTGTGTGTGTGCGTGTGTATGGTTACAGGTGTGTGACTGTGTGTGTGTGTGTGTGTGTGTGTGTATACCCGTTTCGATTTCCTTGTAAGTGTCTGGATGGGCTCCAAGCTGACCCCCCCCCGCTGTAAAACGTATACGCGGCTCAGCTCAGGCCCCCAGGTTCGGAGCCGGTTTCCATTTACGCCCCACGCTGTGACCGATCGGGCAGATGGGAAGGTGGGGGGGTTTAATGCTACATATCATGGCGCTTATTTTAATGCCCGGCCCCGGCCCACACACTTCACCAGGGGCCGGTCAGGGGCCGAAACTCGGGAGGAGACCGACCCGACATGGGGGGCAAGGCCCAGTGGGGAGGTTGGGAGGTTTCGACTGGTTTCGGGCTGGTTTCAGATCAGATTAGCAAACCCAATATTTTTTAAGTTCAATTTACATTTACATATTTACATTTACAGTATTTACCAGACGCCCTTATCCAGAGCGACTTACAGTCAGTAGTTACAGGGACAGTCCCCCCCTGGAGACACTCAGGTTTAAGTGTCCTGCTCAGGGACAAGATGGTAGTAAGTGGGGTTTGAACCTGGGTCTTCTGGGTCATAGGCGAGTGTGTTACCCACCAGGCTACTACCACCCTTTTCGCGACGAGGGGAGTTTTTTCCAACGAGCTGCTCTTCCCGACATCGAACCTGCAACTCAACTGGGTCACGGGCGTCCTCGTTACCCACTACGCTACTGGGATGGGTTTGGGGGGAAAATCCGGACAGAACGGGTGGCGCTGAGCATGCTGGGCAAATAATGCAGCAAGAGGCTTTACGGTGGAATTTATCCTTTAAACAAGACAAGACAAGACGAGTTAAAAGGCTTTCACCAAACTTCCTTTTACTTCCTGGCTGAAAAAGCTGGACGTCGATCCCAGCTGACCGCGGCAGAACAACATTTCCACAACCCCCGCCAGCGCGGACCCTCACAACGCCCCAGCCGGGGCTGCCAGGGCAGCACTCGGCGTCCCCTCGAGGGGGGAAACCATTAAAGTCGACAGCTCTGAAGTGGCGAGCGTGGAGAACTTTCCAGATCTTGGTCCCTGCCACTCAGACCCACAAACAGGCGGGCGGGTTGATGAAACGGCTCGAAGGAAGGCGCCACTTTAAACGCGCACTGCACCTGGTATACTCCGAGCCTCCAGTACTGCTCGCCTGGTCCCTCCATCTCTGAAGGTAAAAGGAAGACGCTCATCTAGACTCTTCTCCGTCTTGGCCCCTCGGTGGTGGAATGAACTTCCAGCTCAGTCACTGAGCACCTTCACACGGCAGCTCAAGACCTTCCTCTTTAAAGAATATTTAGATGAACTTGTAACCTTCTTCTTGTCTGACTTCTGTATAGAAACTAGAACAGAGTGAATAAAAGATTGTATTCATAGTTGGGGGTCCTAGTGAACCAGAACTGATCTCTTCATCCATGGTGACATGGAAGCACGTTGTAAGTCGCTCTGAATCAGGCCGTCTGATAAATGCCTTAAATGTAAATGTGAATGCAAAACTGCACGAATGTCCATGCATGAGTGTGTGTGTGTGTGTGTGTGTGTGTGTGTGTTCACAGTATGTATGTGTGTAATGAATTTAATAAAATTGCACAGTTACAGCCTGAGCCTCTTTCTTTCTTTGTCTTAAATTGTCTGAAGAATGAACTCTTAATTAAAAAGAACTTGTGTTGATTGGCAGTCGTAATATTAATAAAACTCAAACATGACACCACCAACAGTATTAGAGCGGGTCACGGGCCACTCAGCGAGGAGACATAACAACCATCTTTTCTCAGTGGGCGTTTTGCATATTTTTATATGCACAGTTTTGCATATTCTTCATCGCTGATTTGGTGGGCCGACGTCTCATTTAGAAATCCAGCTCTTTCACACCAGAGACTTCGTTGTCATATATTGACGATCTAACATCTTCGCCTCCTGACAGTCGCGCTTCCAGCTTCCTCCCCGCCGCCAGTGACCCCCCCCCGGACACATACGCCTGATGCGCGACCCCCTGCTGCCGCTCGGTTGTTCCCGCCCGAGGATACCGGAGCAGCTTCCAAATGCCGGAATTATGCACCAGATAACAACATTTTCGGCCTTTTAATTTCACCAGCAGGAAATCTCGAGTGCCAATTAAGCGTAATTATCACAAGTGGGCCGACCGCGGCGCCGCAGGTAATCATTATTGACAGGAATTACATATCGCTATAAACTGCAGCGCACCACGAATCGGGCTGAGAAACTAGACGCCGGGCGAAAGGAGGTGGACACAGTCCTCGTGACGCCGATCAGGATGCCGCAGCGGCCCTGATCACAGCCAACATGGCGCTTAGTCCAGCATGACCCGCTTAAAAAAAAGACAAAGACGCTCACCAACTGGCGGCATCAGTCTGGCAAAAACAAAATGTACGAAATAAATGGTTTTATAAAAGTAATGAGTCAAGTGTTTCCCAACGTAGCGAAGAAAGAGTAAAGTAAAATATGTAAAAGTATCGACAAATTGAACTGGAGCTATTGATATATTAATAAAGCAACGAAGCTCATTAAGCTTTATTGTACAGGTGGGCGTGTCTCTCGTTGTTTCTCACCAGATAAACCCAGCTGATTGGCCCACAAAGTCACATTTTTACTTCCTGGGAATAACCGGCGTCTGCTCCTTCTTACTGTTCGCACGCTTGTCTCAGCAAACACTTAAAACTGTTACAGCAAGTTCTAGCCTTAAGAATGAATGATTAATTCTTTGCAAAGTGTTCAATTAACTCAATTAAGCCCTGATGAGTTCAATAATTAAGGAAGCAAAACTTCATATAATATGGCTGGACGTATTTAGCATGAACGATGGTCACGTAGAGCAGAATGTTTCTATGTGGTGACGTTACATTTACATTTTACCGCATTTACCAGACGCCCTTATCCAGAGCGACTTACAGTCAGTAGTTACAGGGACAGTCCCCCCCTGGAGACACTCAGGGTTAAGTGTCCTGCTCAGGGACACGATGGTAGTAACCGGGATCTGAACCTGGGTCTTCTGGTTCGTATGCGTGTCCCTCCGGTCGAAGTCAGGGTTTGGTTTTATAATACTGCAGGAACGTGTCTACCCGGTCCCTTGACTCTTGACAGTCGGGTGGGGGTGTTTACTAGCGCCTGGTGGAACGAAGGACGTCCCTCCCGAGATTTAAAGAGCCACATTAGCGCCGATCACAGGGAATCGTTTGTTGGCACCGTGCCGGCTGCGTTGCGTTAACAGCTTCTGTGGATGACGAGATCAAACGGCGGCTGGCGGGTGAAAGTTGCATTTGATGCTTTCGAGTCTCTTTCCACCAAAGGACGCCCGAGAGCGCTCGTCTGCGGTTTCCCCGCGACGCCGATAAATGAGCTTTAACGCCCACGCTCATCCGATAACGTCACACGGGGTGGCACGACAGGACGGCTATCCTCTGGCAAGGGCTCGTGGGAAAATGTGACCCCCGTCCCAGTGTCACCCCGATGAATGATGATAAGGCCCGGCCGCATTTAATGATCCCGTAAAAGGCCCGGACGCGGTGCCAGCGCCGATAAGAATAGACCTCCAGCGGCCTCAGCAGCATGGCTCAGAGCGAGCCCTCGCCAATCAATCCGAGCGCGCTCGCGTGGTCCTCACGGTGAACTCTGACCCGCGCGGCGTCGCGGCCAGGCCGCCATTCACGATATGGAACATCGCGGCTGAAACCAGATCCACTCGCTGCGCTTATCTGCCGGCGCGTAACGGATCCGGCCTGGAGATGTATGGGGCCAGGTGATTATTGCTGCGGTGCCAGCTGAGCCGAGACCATCTCCCCGCGTCACATGACTCTCGGAACCGCAGTTTCCTGCCGACACGTAAGGCGCGGTGCAGTTCGCGGGTGGGAGGATGAACATTAATGACCTTTTTAAAAGGGGAGGAGCCTGCAGGGGCAGTGGTGGCCTAGCGGCCCCGTAATCAGAAGGTTGCCGGTTCGGCAAAAGCCCCGTCCCCACACACAGGTCCCCGGGGCGCCTGTCATGGCTGCCCACTGCTCACTCAGGGTGATGGTTAAATGCAGAGGACACATTTCACTGTGTGCACCGTGTGCTGTGCTGCCGTGTATCAGAAGTGACAATCACTTTCAGTTCGCCACTGTTGCCACGTCGATACTGGGCTGTGAAAAAGTCTTTGCCCTCTCTGACTTCTTACTTTTTCCCATGGTAGTCACATTTAAAAGTTTCATATCATCAAAAAATGTGAAATATTAGTCAACGACAACACAATTAAACACTATTACAGTGCTTTTTAGTGAAGAATTTTGTTATTAAGGGACATAATAATGGCCCTGTGTGACAAAGTGATTGGTGGTTCAGGCCTGATTACTGCCACACCGGTTCTCCATCCAGAAATCTGCCGGTCAAAGCGACGTGACTAAATGTGACGAACACGGGAGAAAAGCAGGAAGTTAGAGAGGGGCCAAACGTCACACGCCCAGGTGTAGAGCAGCGTCCATCTTCTATCGGGGGCAGTGGTGGCCTAGCGGTTAAGGAAGCGGCCCCATAATCAGAAGGTTGCCGGTTCGAATCCTGATCCGCCAAGATACCACTGAGGTGCCACTGAGCAAAAGCACCGTCCCCACACACTTCTCCCCGGGCGCCGGTCATGGCTGCCCACTGCTCACTCAGGGTGATGGGTTAAATGCAGAGGACAAATTTCACTGTGTGCACTGTGTGCTGTGCTGCTGTGTATCACGTGTGACAATCACTTCACTTAATAACAAACTTATCATTTCCCTCCATTTTCTACATAGGGTATGTCAGTGGACGTCACAGACGTGACCACGCCCAGTACCAGCACCAGCGGATTATCAGGGCCTTAATTCAGGCCCTCTGATTGGTTAACTAGGGGACGTGACATTAGTGAACGTGTCCCATGGAAAACATGGCCCTGGCCCGCCTCCTCATACATTCATCTGTCACCGCTCTCTTATCAGTCCCTCTGAGAGCACGAGGCCATGTCCAGCCCGAGGTTCGAGAGACCCTGGCGTCCCGCTGCTATATTTACCTCCCGTCGGCGCACTGCAGCGCCCCAGGATTCTGTTACCCGGCCGGTGCCCGGCGTGCCCGGTGCGCCAGCTATTCCAGTGGCGGTCACGACGCAATCAATCCCGCCAGCGGCATCCGCACGGCCGTTCGCCCCGCGCATGCTGGACGAATACGACGTGACCCGGCAGGAGACCTCCACGGCCGTGACCGCTAGAGCCGGGAGCCTTGATGCTGGGAGAGGGGAACATTAAAAGGACGGTTGTGAGGGCGTTAAAAATAACCGCGTCACGGGAGCGAGGCCATTCAGGAGGGGGCATGGAAAGATCCGGCAGATCTAACAATGTTCCCTCCCCTCTCACGCCGGCCATCTGCGTCTCCACTCTACTCTCAGCCAAAAACGTCCAAAAGCACACGTGTCTTTACAAGCTGGTAGTGGCCTGGCGGGTAACACACTCGCCTGTGGACCAGAAGACCCAGGTTCAAATCCCACTTATACCATCGTGTCCCTGAGCAGGACACTTAACCCTGAGTGTCTCCAGGGGGGGACTGTCCCTGTTACTACTGACTGTAAGTCGCTCTGGATAAGGGCGTCTGGTAAACGCTGTAAATGTAAATGTCTTTAGTGGTTGAGACAAACAGAGCTGGAGTCGGGCCGATTCCCCCGAACACAGAGCTGAAATCTGGCCCGTGCCGCCACCTGGTGGACAAGCGCCGCGCCGGCCCGCACGATTTCATCGCAGAATTGATTCTGGGATGGCACAGGCAGGTAAGCCGCCGCGATGTGATAAGGACACGTGACCCGGGGGAGCAGTTAGCCCGGGCAGAGGCATGAAATTCAATTTCCCCACAATCTCATCACAAGCACCAGCAGAGGCCGTCCTTCAGCACCAAATACCCAAGACCCCCCGGTAATAACCTCCTTCACATAATGCAGCCCGTTATCTCAGAATGAATATTAATTCAGTTTCGCTCTCTAATTTGGTCTAATTTCAAATCACATAAAACCAAAAAAATAAATAATTCACCACTGCAGCAAATATCATGCCAACTGATCTCGTCTAATCTGACATCAAGTCTTCTTTCCTCTAGTTTCAAAGTGAAGTGAATGTCACATGTGATACACAGCAGCACAGCACACGGTGCACACAGTGAAATTTGTCCTCTGCATTTAACCCATCACCCTGAGTGAGCAGTGGGCAGCCATGACCAGCGCCCGGGGAGCAGTGTGTGGGGACGGTGCGTTGCTCAGTGGCACCTCAGTGGCACCGTGGCGGATCGGGATTCGAACCGGCAACCTTCTGATTACGGGGCCGCTTCCTTAACCGCTAGGCAACCACTGCCCATGCTGAGGGGTAAAGGGAACGGCAGGCCAGCAGAGCTGGGAGGTGTCATTTCACATCCAGGCCAGTAGATGGTGCTGAAGACGTGGAAATGCATCTAAAGCGACGTGGCCTCACTGATCTCTGGCTTCGTGGTGAAACTGACTTCTAATGGCATCTGTGGCGTCTCCCGCGGGCCGAACACACATGCTGACGTGGAGACGGGAAGACAGCGGCAGGAGAAGGATGTCTCTCCACTTGCATCAGATCACCTGAAACATCAGCACCCGTCCCTGGTGCGCCTCTTCCACCTAAACACATATTCACTCGTCGCAGGGACCTGCACAGCCTAATAAAATATTGAAATATTGCCAAGAATACACACAGTTACACCGACTCTACTCAGTCGCCGGTCACGGAGTCGATAAACTCGATAAAGACACCTAGTTCTTCACCAAGGTCTACGGTTTGGTTTTAAAAAATTTCTCATTTGATGCTTTCTTTGGACCACATATGATGTACAGTACAAAAAAACAACATCCCCAATACTAAATCCCACGATCAAATGATCTATTAAATACAAAAGTATTAAATGTTAATCTGGCCAGAACACAGATTAATGTTAGCCGTTTAACTGTTAGCAATTTGCAAATAGCCCCATTAGCTGTGTGTAAAATTATCATTACACAAGCCGCTATGAGGCTAATAATCCAATGATAACGTTAACGTGGGAGTCCTGCCCGTCTGTTCATTTAACAACACAACACAGTTATTCTGTGACAAAATGTGTCATGATCTCCACTGACCGTCATGGCTTCCAAACGCGTGAAGCATCGCAGTTACTCGCTGATTGAATGTAAAAATGAGCACAAATCATAATTTTTTTCGTTCCGTCACGCCACTCAGCGGGTTCCTTTGATTTTTTCTGGAAAAACTCGACACGACAACCACGATGTGGTTGGTGGATGGTGGTAAATCTCATTGTGGGACTGGATCAACGTGGCAGTAATTTTGCACCAAGAGACTTCAGATACAGAATTATGGGACCAACATTAGGGGACCGAAATCAACCAAAAAAAATGTTCATGTCAGAGGACATTAAAGGTGACAAACGCAGTGACTTTCATTATTGTTTATACTGTGATAAAAATGCCTGATATAATAATTCTTATAGTTTCAAATGTAATAAAATAATCCTTATGATATATATTAAAAAAAAGTTTTTTCCTGGTTATTGGTATTGAAAATGAAATTCTAGCATTGTGACAACCCCAGTTATGATCTGAAAATCTGCCAAAGTGCTTTCCGTCAATATGCCGTTACACCCTCAATACAGAATTAAACGAGCGTTAAACACAGAATCCATAACCCGGCGTGTTGGAGTTCACAGTTCAATATTTCTCAGGACGTGGCGCAGCTGGGCGATAATGGTTCCTCATGATCTCGGCTATTGAACCGCTCACCTCCTGGAGTGCAAGTCAATGGCGTTACAAGAGGCTCATGACGTGTAAGTGGGTTGAAACGGACGTTGCTGCTTTAAGCTGCACACTAATCAGACATTAAACTGGTGGGCCGTGGAACGCTGATTGCTCCTTTTCGGCCGTGCCGTAGTTTCCTTCCAGTGACACATCGGTGACTGGAAACATCCCCTCCGCAGACACGGCATCATGCATTAGTGCTCTGTAGGGCTTCGCATGTGCGCGCGGTGAAGCGCAGCGCCTGTGATCATCCGTTCCAGTAGGAAAGAGCTCCTGATGAAGCTCCCGCAAGAGCCCGGCCTGATCACAGGACCACAGGACCGAGTCTGGAGTCACGTTACCGAGAGCCGTGAAGACAGCCAGCCTGCGCACACGGGGTGCCTGAAGTCCACGAAGCGCTCGTGGGATATTTATCATCACCGAATGCCACCGGATTGGATTTCATGATGCAAAAACATGGATTTCCTCGACACAGTATCTCCACACCGTGAAAGTGACGTGATTGTGAGGCACACAGTGACACGTGGCCTCTGCATTTAACCATCACCCTTGATGAGCAGTGGGCACCATGACTGGCACCTTGGCGGATTGGGATTCGAACCGGCAACCTTCTGATGCGCTAGGCCACCGCTGCCCCACTAGGCCACAACAGGCTGAAGCGCAAGGAGAGGAACAGTATAAGAACTTTCACCTGGTGCCACCACACACCACACTTAAGACCCTTTACCCTAAGTGTCTCCAGGGGGACTGTCCCTGTAACGGTCTGGTAAAGACCGTATATGTAAATGCCATACTAATGTACAGGTAGAAGAGTAGAACACGTGTCATGATTTAAAGAGCAACGCTATGGGGCCACCATATTGTATGTTGCATGTTAATTAGAATCTTGGTGTGGGACAGGCGTGAACACCAGGCTGGAGAACGTGTGGAAGATCCTCAGGTGTTTGATGGGGGACCCTCAGTCAAGCACTTGCCTGACTCTTTCATGCTGAGGTCAGGCTGCACGTTTCGTACCCTGGAGACCCGAGTCCAAGAACGGATGAAGTCACCCGTGTGACTTCATGTGCAGAGCGAGGAGTCAACTTTCAAAGGGACAAAAAAAATAAATACTTCTTTTCATACCTTGACCCTGATTTTCCCTTCTCTGTAAAAGGAAGAACCGGCCTGTACGTGCTCCACACTAAACCATCTGCTGGACCTGTCACCGCTTCCCAATCAGGCCTGTCACAGCCAGTGACAGCAACCAGACGGCGTCCTGAGACGCTCACGCGGTGAACTCCAGACTCGCGGCACCGCGGCGCAATTCATTTACGACTTTCCCGCCACAAGGCCCCGGCGGCAGGAAGGCGGGGGGAGGAAACAGCGAGATGGACATCTCCTGCGGCTCGGCCAGACGCTGCTCTCTGCTCCAGGGACCTCCTGCTGCAAGTCGTCAACGACCCAGTCACTCGCGCCACGATCCGGCCTAAAGGCGGAAATGTATTCCCGTTTGGTACGACCGCGTCCTGCGTCCCTTTTCTGTGCGTGTACGAAGTTTTATATGGGCGGTGCTGCAAGATCTGGGGGGTAGTAGCCTAGTGAGTAACACACTCGCCTATGAACCAGAAGACCCAGGTTCAAACCCCACTTACTACCATCGTGTCCCTGAGCAAGACACTTAACCCTGAGTGTCTCCAGGGGGGGACTGTCCCTGTAACTACTGATTATAAGTCGCTCTGGATAAGGGCGTCTGGTAGATGCTGTAAATGTAAACGTAAATCTGCACGAAGATACAGGCGCTCACTCGGTTATTTGGCTAGCGGCCTCGACGCTGACTCCTGGTGGTGGGGAGCACACACTACACATCACGACGTTAACAGCGCAACCGTGTACGGACACGCAAGCGTAGCTCACGGCAACTACATTACTGGCGTAGTGGTGTCCCACTGCTCCTTAAAGGAGACTTTGCAGGCCTTGACACTCAATTCTGATTTGTTGACTATATCCATATTTTTTTACCTTCTGTTTGCACGTTTTTGTTAATTGTGACCCATATCCTAGATGGACAAACGCGAAATATGCTTAATGCTATCCATTGACTCTTTTCTTGGTGTGACGCTGGGCTTGTCCCCTAAAATTTTGTCCATTTGGTCGTAAAACGAGAATGTGATTCGCCCGTGACCACTTTTGTTATCGTGGTGATTTAAGCGACTCAACCTTTCGTTGACGCTGGAGCCACAGGCTACGAAGGCATGTAACTTCCTCCGCCATGTCTCTCGTGTTTGTTGTCGTTTGATGTATTCGCGCTTCTACACGTACCTCCCACGCGACGTCATTAAAACGCGACGAAGTACTAAATTGTCACAGTTTTAATGACGTACAGAACGCGATGCCTTGGAAAATCCGATCTGCCTGGCTACATGACAGTCGCATTGGCACATATCTGATATATTTCCACATACGAACGAGGCCTGAAAGCGATCTCAAAAGGTCCGAGTGCATGCGTTTTTTGTCCTGTTTACACCGTCATGGAACAGATCCGATCTGTGTCACATATGAGCAAAAAGTCGGAATTTAAATGACAGCGCAAGCGAGGCCTTTGATGGGACTTTCACGTCCTGTCTGTTATTTTGCAAGTCTTGCTGCAAGCCTTGGCACACACACTGTGTTAGTCTCACACAGGGACCACGTTGCACGCCAGCCCTGGAACACGACTGCGGGAGCGACGCGTGATAATAAAAACCCCGGCACGATGCCGTGCGAATTAAACTGACGCAAACAACGCAGGGTGGCGTCATATTCAAATCGATTTATATATACAGGTGTTTCCTGTATTTAATATTGATGGGATGCTTAAATTTTCTCTTGCCTGGTGGGGATTCCGGCTTTCAGGATGGAAAATCTTTTTTAGATCCATTAAGTCCGTTAAATCCAAAAAAAAAAGTGTGCAAACCCTTAAACTAATTCTCTGTTGAAGCCCCTCTTGACTTTACTCTGGTGGCGTGACAGGTGAGAATGTGGAACTGGGTGATGCTCTCAGCTGCTCAGCGTTGTTTCTCCGACGCAAATGACTTGGCCGTCGTCAACTCCACAATCTACAGAGGGATTTATCCATACAAAGGTCAAGAGGAGAGTACAATTAGCTCAAGAAATTCTAAAATTCTATTGAAAATTTTGAAATTTTTGCCACAATTGCAGAACATTTGACACGACCAAAAGAACAGCATGCCATCAGTGAAGCATGGAGGTGGCAGTGTCCTCCTTTGGGGTTGCTGTTCTTCAGCTAGTCAAGGTGGAGGGAATTACACGGTTCTTACGCATTTTTTTACGACAGTGTTTCTTCCTCCAAGTTGGCGCAGCCCAAGCCTGAGTAACATGGAGCCATCATGTTCGGGCGGGGGTCCCCAGCTGTAAACGGGACGTTCTGGAAGTTCTGGAATATGGAAGCGTGACGTGGTTCACTACGTAAAGCCAGCGAAGATACTACTGACCGTGGCTGGTTTTGAACGTAAAAAAACGTTACGGGAGCCATGTACTTCATTATACGTTCATGTGTCGATCAGATTTCCATTACTTTTACCAAACTTTATACGTTTATGTCATATTCCAAAAGTTTCCAAGGCCTGGAAAATTCCAGAACATTTCCAGGATTTTAATGACTGTAGGAACCCTGGAAAATTGTTAAACTTTTTACATCTATTGCATGTATTTACAAAAAAAAAAAGGCCGAGGCTCAGTGGACACACAAGCAGGTCTGTTCTCTCGTGTAAAGTAGCTTGTAAATCATGTTCTTGATAAAATACTCCCAGCCACCTGATTATGATGCCATCGATGGCCTGAAAGGAGGCAGGGTGGACAGGGGAGTGCACATGACTATTCATCAGCGGCGGTGTGAGTGCAAATTCACCGCTGCCTGACAGCTTGCCGTGTTCTGGTTGGCTACTGGACAACCACCAAAGCCTTCATTTTGAGAAGGATGGATGTGATGTCCAACCTTGTTAGAAGATCGCTTTATCTTTCCTATTAAAACACCTTTTAGAACTAAATACCCCACGTCTCAACCCTATTACACAAGGCTGGAGGTCAAGAGGGACAAATATGAGCTTTGCTAGACTTCTGCTCACCAGGAAAAAGTCCATTCTTTCATGCCTTTCGTTTCGTATTTTCAGCCCTTCATTCGCCAGAGAATCACCATGAAAACGGGTCCTGGAGACCCGTGGCCTGTAAACGGCTTGTAAGATTGTAACCCTCAATGTACACCCCGAAA
Source organism: Denticeps clupeoides (assembly GCF_900700375.1). Classification (NCBI taxonomy): domain Eukaryota; kingdom Metazoa; phylum Chordata; class Actinopteri; order Clupeiformes; family Denticipitidae; genus Denticeps; species Denticeps clupeoides. Next base: position 575,775 of record NC_041723.1, read on the forward strand.
CTCCATTCATCAGTAACTCAATTTGGACCACAGGATGGCTGCGGTATCTGTTGGGTCCCTCATCACATGACGAAGAGTGATTGGTTCTCAGGTACGGTGGTTAGTTTCCCACGGTAACTGAACACCTTTAAAGAGCTCCCATAAAGTAGATGTTTCTAATAAAGCCCCCAGGCTGTCCGGCTCCTCAATGTTGGGATCATCCAAATCACCCCAACCACATCCGAAGCCTTAAGCCATCTTCCAAACACATGCACTGCACTCTGCACTTCAACTGAAGTATTACTCCCTGCACTGTGCTGCTGTGTTATGGTCCTTATGGTCTTCATATCATGTCATATCACTACTACTGCCATTATTGTCAGGGCATATCATATACCACATATACTTTATACTAAATACATCACCACACTGATATACTGTCATTGCTGCTACTTGTCTGCCTGGTTCGTCTGGTTTGTCTCGACCTGCACTATTTTATATGTCAGCACACAATGTCCACAATGTCCTTTGTCATGTTTTTCTCTCTGTGTACTTGCACGTAATGAGATGACTTTGACTTGACTTGTGAGTACCAGTTGAAGGTGTAGAGTTCAATGCAGAAAGAGATTAAAAAGAGGCAGGCACTTAAAGAGAAACATTGAAATGGAAAGAGAAGGAAAAATCCCACGACTGAGGGGCAGTAGTGGCCTAGGAACCGTCCCCACACACTGCTCCCCGGGCGCCTGTCATGGCTGCCCACTGCTCACTCAGGGTGATGGGTTAAATGCAGAGGACAAATTTCACTGTGTGCACCGTGTGCTGTGCTGCTGTGTATCACATGTGACAATCACTACACTTTGTAATTGTAATTTATAGAGATATTTGAAAAACCTTTCAAATACGCTATGCTACTGGAGTCCAGAACGGGGGACTGCAACACCCAGAATCCCTCCAGAGGTCACTGCAGCCCAGGCAACACCCGGCTTCCTTAACCGCGGGGCCACCACTGCCCCCCATCAACCACCAGTCAGTTTAAAAAGCAGTTTTGAAACAAAATGGAAGCTCAAATATCAGAAGTCATGTTACAAAACAGCATAAAGCTCCATCCAAAAAAGCCTAACGGAACAAGCCCACCACCATCTGACCCAGTTACAGATGACCTGTATGTTGCATTAGCTGAGATGTCCAGCCTCATGTCTACATCAGACGGCAGCTCCACATACCTGAGGATAATCTGTTCCAGAGGAGACCCCTGGAAGCTGCTAGATCCCGTGTGGTACGCTGGCCGACTACATATCTCGCGTGTCAGTTTATTGCGAGTGTTTGGAAGTGCAGTTAAAAGGTCCTCCATCCATCCTCCATCTAGATGGGATGAAAGCCTTTTTCTGGCATCTCACAGTTTAGTAAATGCTCTGTGTTTGTGCTCAGAAGTAAGCAAGCACATTTGTCAAGTCCACAACTTCTTCTCCGTTTCTTTCCATGCCGAATTCAGGATGGTGCAGTGGCTCCACTTCACTTTTATCCATAGACGAAGTAAATCTTATTAGTGAATCCGATTGATTCTAATGACAACGCATTGGAAATGAACCCACTACGTCCTGGGAGTAAGACAGTACCACAGGTCCCTCTTGAAGTTCTGCAGAGTAAAAGATCTCCAGGATCTGGTAGCCCCATTATGGGCCTCTGCAGGTAGTTAGCAGCGGTCGTAAATACGAGCTGTAATTCCAGTTAACCACCACCAACTGGGAGCACTGGTGCTGCTGTGCGCCCGTAACCTTGTTATTAAGCCATAATAAGAGGTTAGAATATCACAATGCATTATTTTATAAGTTTATTACAGTATTATATTATTATAAGTGATGCGTGAACGCAGCAGTCAGCAGGTTTAAAGGAGCAGGACGAACAGCAATCTACCTGACAGCCACACGAGCTTCGCAGCTCGACACGGAAAATTTAATAAAAAAATAAAATACAAGTGGAGTGGAACAAACACACAAACACACAAACACACACTCACCGCAATGGAAAACATGTGCGGCCACAAAAGAAGGCCCGAACGGCACATGGCAGCACTGAAACACGTCCAAATATTGCAAAATATTTATTTTTAGAGCATATTCCAGTCTGGAATAACGATGATGGCATGTCATATGAGGCCGACCGCAACACACTTTTCAGATAAATCACGGCAGCCAGCTGTGCAGCTCTACGGCTTTACAACGCGAACAAGTCTGCAGGTTAAGCCATTCGGTTCTTTAAAGACGCCACTCGGTGGTTTAGATGAAACTGTACGTGAAGCTCCTCGGTGGCCGCATCCACAGCACACACTGACCCACTTTAGTTCCCAGCCGCCCAGACCACAGAACCCGGGGTTCGTCCTGCCAGTCCACAGACGGAGGGACGGAGGGAGGGGATGGTGTTTGCAGACGTGGCGTTTCTAATGGAACTCTAATGAACTGGATTCATTTCGTTTCATTCCCACCCGCCGGCCAACGTGTGATTAGTTTCCCTTTTGTTGTGGTCCGAACCAGAGGTCTGCACAACGTTTCCGTAAATAGCCCAATAAAACCGGCGATTTGGCCGGCTTCCCGAACCCTAATCTCATTTCAATCCCGGACCGCTTCCCTGCATCGGAGAAGGACCCGTTCCTGCCAGCCCGGCTGAGAGGTGTGGACGTTGTTCCTCTTCTGGTGCCCGGTCTGAGCTCCTGTCCACATACATTGTGATACACAGCTGCACAGCACACGGTGCACACAATGAAACGTGTCCTCTGTATTTAACCATCCCCCTTGGTGAGCAGTGGGCGGCCATGACAGGCGCCTGGGGAGCAGTGTGTGGGGACGGGACCTCCACCTTGGCGGATCGGGATTCGAACCGGCAACCTTCTGATTACGGGGCCGCTTCCTTAACCGCTAGGCCACCACTGGCCCCTGTAGTGTGGGCAATCTCCTTAACCGCTAGGCCACCACTGGCCCCTGTAGTGTGGGCAATCTCAGCTCCTGCTCTCTGCACAAAAGGGTCAGCAAAGGACAGATTCCTTTTAAATGTACATTTTGTGCAGCAAGTCAAGAAATACATTTAAAATTTTAAATGGGTACTTGAGGGAAAAATACATTATATCAACGCTATGTTATCATATAATTTTCCCATCAATCCAAATGCTGTAAAATATTAAGGAATAAATTCACCAAAAATGTGTTCTCCCGAGCAATGAAGTTGTAAATGTCAAAGTGAAATGTTGTAAATGTGGGTGAGGATTTAGTCCAGGGTTAAAATAAAATGGGCAGGCAAGTCAACCTAACTGTAATAGGTACAGCAAGGACGACAGAAATCCTTTATAATTAGTGATTCATGCTTATTATGCAGCGAGACCTTGCAAGAGGACACCCGGTCAAAATGTGCCTTCATCTCACTTCATCACGCTCTGAAAAATCTTGACCAAACATTGTATTAGGTCAGAGTTAACCTTTTTAAGACTCAAAATTGAATGCAGACATGTCTTTCTTTGAGATTCATAAATGTCTTTCTATACCCGTGTGTCAGATATATTAAAAAACCAAAAAAAAATCCATTGAGCGCAGTAATTTGCAACAGAAACAGTTTCACAGACATGCGGATAATCCGTCATTTGACCAGAAGCAAATGCCATTCGGGATGTTTGTCTTCCCTCCCGCTGCCACTGGAGCACTCATCCTCCTCTTCCTGCTTCATCCTCCCTTCATCACCGCATTCCCTGACACCCACACTTTATTAACCGGGATACGGCATGCGGGACAAATACGTGTCCCTGGGAAACAAGGGAAGAACGTGCTTGTCTGGAGACACTTTGGTTCTAAAACGGTCGCTGCAGACGATCTCAATCTGAAATGTTGGTTTTACTTCCCCCAGCACGGCTGTGTTTACTCAAGATAATCTACAATTTACTCAAAAGATGAACTGTCCCCACAGCTCCTGGGACAGAGAGAATTCATAACTGTAATATATTCACTGGTTTGCCAAGTAAAAAATAAAAAAGGTTTGTACAGAACACTACTTCCTGTTTCATGCAGTCGCGAATGTAATAGTAACCAGAGAACGCCGAGCCTCCGCGCCACACTGCAGCACTCGGCGGGCCGATAAAACCCCCCTCAGGCCTGTCAACGTCACAGCAGGGGACAAAGATCCCCATCTGCCATGGACTTCTGATATAAGCCACCCCGTGACAGTGTATTTCTCAGGATGTCCGAGAGTACCTTTGTTCTCACAAATCAAGCCAGTATACAGTTCAGGCCAAAAGTTTGTACACCTTCTCATTCAACGAGTTTTCTTTATGTTCATGACCATTTACGTTGGTAGATTCTCACTGAAGGCATCAAAACTATGAATGAACACATGTGGAGTTCTGTACTTAACAAAAAAAGGTGAAATAAGTGAAAACATGTTTTATATTCTAGTTTCTTTGCTCTGATTACTGCTTTGTACACTCTTGGCATTCTCTCTATGAGCTTCAAGAGGTCGTCACCTGAAATGCTTCTCCAACAGTCTTGAAGGAGTTCCCAGAGGTGTTTAGCACTTGTTGGTCCAGCTCACCCCAAACCATCTGGACTGGGTTCAGGTCCGGTGACTGTGGAGGTCAGGTCTCCACTTTTTGTTAAGTACAGAACTCCACATGTGTTCATTCATAGTTCTGATGCCTTCAGTGAGAATCTACCAACGTAAATGGTCATGAAGATAAAGAAAACGCGTTGAATGAGAAGGTGTCCAAACTTTTGGCCGGTACTGAATACTGCATTATGAACAATTTACTAATTTTATATCTAATAACTGGAAATAAACTATTTTTAAATGGTATATGTGTAATATCTGAATATAAAATACTTGGTTGACTCACCATTTAGCTTGACTAACTTTTAACGATTGATCAGGTCACAATATGATGCTTTTTAATTCATTAAGACATTGCATAATCCTGATTTGTGCATACGGGAGCATTGCGGTGAAGATCGTGCGGCGAGTGCACGGATGGTGCAGACCGTAACCGGGAAGACAAACACCACCCAAAACTCGGCCCTCTGCATTCCCCTGCTGGGACGCCGCCACGCGTCCCCAGTACTTCAGGCAGGTCCCGCGTCTCCTCGGTGATAAGAAGCTTCGTTCATCAGCTGAAAGCCACACAGTGCTCGCAGAAAAGGGAAATCTCCAAATGTTCGGCGGTAAACCGAAAATACTTGCTCATAAAAAATGAAATCTGAACGACTCTGCTTTCAAGAATATGATCTCATCTATCAGCCTGCGAAATGTACATTTTCCGAAATACGTGTAACGAGGAAAAGATGTTTCCAGCATGAAAGGGTTGGTATGAAAACCCAACTGCACTCAGCCAAGACGGCGATGCCAGCTACGGCGTGGACTTCTGATACAAGCCACCCAGCCACGCCTACTTTCCGTCTCAGAACTGAACCCTCTCGTGGCATTTTCTCTAATTCTCTGGACTAGCTCATACGGCACAGGAACTGTAACGTGATTTTTCACACGCGAACCCCAACACGTACCAAAGGTCTCAGTCCCACGGTCAAAAAAGTTCAAAGTTCACTAGATGACCCCCACAAAACTAGTCAAAAACCAGTCTCCACTGCTTGGTTAATTGGTTCCGTTCTTCTGGTGTTTGAGAACACTTGTGCTTTTAATTAAAATGTTTTCATTGAACATCCTGCTTCTCTGGAACGAAGGCACAACATCATCATGGACCACGTCCCCAACGAGCATTTCCCATGTATGATGCACCCTACCATGGACACTTTCTACATAAACGTATTGGACCATCACTCTGATCCTCGGTTCTGCAGGGAGTTCCTTGTATTCGCTCTGTTATGGCACTGTGGAGGGACGGTGAGGAGGCTCTGTTCCAGCTCAAGGTGTTCTACCAGACACGGACTCTGCTCTCCTGTGGTGTGATGCTGCGGATTCGCAGTTCTGATGGAGCGTGAAGGTCCCGTTCCTCAGGTGGAACTGTGAACTGAAGCTGGTGTTCAGCCAACAGTTTCACCAAAGCAGCTGTTCGCACACACACACACACACACACACACACACAGCCCCGCCAGCCAAATTTCCCCCTCTCCCCAGCTAATAAAACATTCCGACGGAGTCTTGATGTTCTTGGACATGCGTAAGAGCTCCTGAAAGGTTTTTTAATGGTTGATTATGTGGAGGAGGGGACGTGGGACATTAGCGCTGGACCTGTGTGGTATTGTATGGATCTGGTTACGGTAGCAGATACAGCCACTTAAACTGTACGTGCGACGTCCACCACGACATCGAACAGGCTCCTCACGGAACACACGCGCCTAAATGTGGCGAGGAGATGCATGAACAATGAAATTAGTAGGGTTGGGTGTTGGTAGCCTAGCGGGTAAGACACTCGCCTGTGAACCAGAAGACCCAGGTTCAAATCCCACTTACTACCATTGTGTCCCTGAGCAGGACACTAAACCCTGAGTGTCTCCAGGGGGGGACTGTCCCTGTAACTACTGACTGTAAGTCGCTCTGGATAAGGGTGTCTGGTAAATGTAGTAATTTTCCCACATGCATTTTATACAAGTTTGCTGCAAAAGCAGCAAAGCTGACTGTCTGATTTCTGGATTTTAAGTCACTTAAGTCACAATTATTACGATGCCATTCACGCTAATCTCAAACCCGACCAAGCGATTCTTTACCCAGCAAGCAGGACTGCTGCACACTTTGTACCCAAATAGCACGACCCATGAAAGCCACATGAAAATATATTTCTTGTCATCTTTTTAATGAGTAACCATGTAACGATGGCACCTCCCACAGCCGGGGGGTTAAATGAAATCATGGGAACCCTGTAACACACACATGCACATAATTAGGAGACATCTGCACACAGTTGGCCGAATCGAGACATATTTTAGGTGTTAATAGCAAACTGGGCGATTCTAATTCCACAGAATTAAGAGTTTTGAGCCCTGAATGCATGCAGTATCAAAGTAAACACGCCAAAAAAAAACGTCCAAAGAAGAAGAGCATTTTATGTGTTGGGTCATGGAAAAAGAACGTGTTTACGGCATCTGGACTTACTGTACGCGGAGTGCAATAAAGCCATGAAAGCTACTGTTCCAACCGCAGCCCTGCTAATAAAGCAGAAGGCCAAATAACTATTGCAGGCTGTGCCTTTAAATCTCGTCTCTGCCATTTCATCGTCATTCCGAAAACGGAGGTGAGGAGGTCAAGGTTCTCTACATAACAGTACAGTATTAATTACACCCGTAATGGGCATTAAAGAACGCCCGGCTCGGCCATGGTGTGGTAACCTCCAGGTGACATCCCTCGTACGGTGACACCCCACAAAATCGCCTTTAATTGCCCTGCCGACGACTAACTTCCACTCAGCCGGTCGAAGGAGGCGGGCCAACAATTGCCATGGCAGCCTGAGAACCGCCGAGCCCTTCGTAGTTCGTACAGATTAATTGAGCTGTTAAAAATCCCCAAATTACACCTGCTAATGACCGCGGCGCCTCGGTAACTAATGCACCGGCATGGCATTCATGAGCATCCTGCCGGGCGCCTAGCAGCCAAATCCACAAACGTCGAATACGTTTCATTGTCATAAGGCTGCTTTGAGCGTGTGTCCAGCCATGACAGGTGCCCGGGGGGCGGTGATCGAGGGGACCTCAGTGGCACCTTGACGGTTCGGGATTCGAACCGGCAACCTTCATTTTACTTGCCCGCTACCACCAGTAATAATGTAGTGGAAGGGCGGTAGAGGGTCAGACGCTCACCTAAACCCCACTAACTACATCGGGTCCCTGAGCAGGACACTTAACCCTGTCCCTGTCACTACTGACTGTAAGGTGATCCGGATGGGGCAGTGGTAATCAGAAGGTTGCCGGTTCGAATCCCGATCCGCCAAGGTGCCACTGAGGTGCCACTGAGCAAAGCACCGTCCCCACACACTGCTCCCCGGGCACCTGTCGTGGCCGCCCACTGCTCACTCAGGGTGATGGGATAAATGCAGAGGACACATTTCGCTGTGTGCACTGTGTGCTGTGTATCACATGTGACAATCACTTCATTTTACTATAAGGACATTTGGTAAATGCCAGAAACTTGCACTTAGTGACACAGCGCACAGTGCACACAGCGAAATGCGTGTAAGTAAGTACAACATAGTTCATAGTGAGACGAGATATGTGTCCTCTGCATACCTTTGTACACGAGTCCCCTTTCTTGGCCACCACCGGCCCTTTAAATTGAAATAGTGCTCACGAGTAAAGTCTGTGCAAATTCTACTTAAAGTTGTTCAAGACATGCACGACCTGCAGCAGTAGTGTTGTGTCTGAGTGGTGCATGATGGGTACATTGCGAAACATCACTTCTCATTGCACTCAACACAGAGCTGAATGGAGTCTGGCTGGCTGTGAGACACACACACACACACACACACTGAGCACCCCAACGTCCAGTCGGCCAGCGACAGCAGTCACATTCATGAATACACCCACTTTCCACAGGTTGTGTGTGTGGCTGCTTCACAGAAAATAAAAGAACCAGAGATCCACTGATACGGTTTGAATTGAGTTTATCCCACTTAAAATCTGACCAAGAAGAACCTGAACATCCATTCAAAGCCACATGAACACATGAACACACTTCCTGCTATGGATGCGAGCATGAAATGCTGCTCAACGCTGACCGGGAAGGAGAGGAAAGCGCGGAGTTTGAATAGGAAGGTTAAAAGGAAGCCAGGGAGAGAATCAGGCTCCGGGGTCTCTCCTCTCGTGGTTCTTACTCATCATTCCTAATGACTGTTTACACCACGTAAACACCGGGAGGCGCTTTAACGCGCACACACGCACACACACACACACACACACACACACACACACACACACACGGCTCACTGAACCTCCTGAATGAATCTGCTGACATCAGCCAGCGGCACCTCGCTCTATTATTCTAATACAGTCATGCAAGCGGACAACGAGACCAACGCGTCCACCGCTGTAACAACACGTCCCTGCACATTTAAAATATATAAAAAAAACAATTATTTAAATCTATATGCTAATTTCTATACGCTAGATTTCTCCTTTTCTACGTGGCTAAACAAGGACTGGTGACGGCGCCACCAGGGCTCGGAAGCGGTCCACAGTCTGGATATTTACATTTACATTTACAGCATTTACCAGACGCCCTTATCCTTACAATCAGTAGTTACAGGGACAGTCCCCCTTGGAGACACTCAGGGTTAAGTGTCTTTCTCAGGGACACGATGGTAGTAAGTGGGGTTTGAACCTGGGTCTTCTGGTTCATAGGCGAGTGTGTTACCCACTAGGCTCCTACCACCCCATGGTGGAGCAGTTTACATCAGGATCTCCAACTCAAGATGGGACATCGTCTCCACAAACATCATGACAACACCAGATGGGGCAAGACCTTTTGGAGAAAGAGCGTCCATCTCCCCGGTGGAGTTGTGGCGGCTCGAGTTGCCTATCTTGTGCTATGCAGCGTTGTGTTTGCCGGCTCTGGAGACGATGCGATTAATCACCACAGCGAGACACAAAAGGTCCTTTAATTAGAAGCCCTGGCAGCCGGGCAGGGAGAGAGATGGCCGTGCCTCACCAATGACACTCACTGTTTCTCAACTGCCGGCGGACTTTCTCTCCTCTTCCATCGGCATGTCGTGTTGGACCACGTTTAGAAACGTCTGGCTCCACCCGTCCATTTCCAACAGACGGTTGCAGGCCTTCAACCCAGTGGTGCACGCAGGAACACAGCAGCAGGAAATTATAAAGAAAGGATGCCATGAAGAGTCCATTTATTTATCTACGAAGTGCAGTGGCATGTAGTGTGAGATTACATATAATCGATATATCAGTTACCTTGATAAAACGTGTTGGTGCATAAATCCGTACGACTTGCAAAATTGATCTCTGCAAAAATGTCCAGAATTTATTCGCTTTATGCAAAACACGCTGATCAGTTCCACAATGTTTTTACATTTAGGGTGGCAGTAGCCTAGCGGGTAACACACTCGCCTATGAACCAGAAGACCCGGGTTCGAAGCAGCGGCGTTCCATAAGGATGCTACTGGGCTTCCTGGTTTCGGCCCGTCTCGCCATTTTTGGATTTCCCCCCTTGATCTGACTGGGACTGATTCCTGGTTTTGACCTTGTTCCTGACTTCCTCTTCCGCCTTCCGATTCCAGATTGACAGTTTCCATGGTAACGAACCCTACCTACACCCAGATTCTTCTATCTGCCTACTGTTTGGGACAGACGGATTCCACGGACCTGACCTCCGCTGGGCAAATTATACCCCCCTGTACGCTACTGAACGTTGGTTTTTCATCCGGCACAACACTATGTCACTTTTTCAAAATCACTTTACTTTACTTTACTTTGTTTTATTTTGCAGACGCTTTTATCCAAAGCGACTTACAGGAGGAAGACACCAGCAATTCTCGTTCGATTTCTATAGATTTTGAGTTTACTTTACTCTACCTGTTGTAGTTATTTATTGCTTTGCTTAGGTTTTTTTCCTTTGAGATTATATTTTTATATACCGGACAACTTATTTACACCTTCACAATCAGGCGCCGCCATCTAGGGTGCTTCTTTACACTGAATATTAATAAGTGCAAGTTATTGTTCATCGTTCATTCTTTACACACATTACACACCAATACACCGCAGTATTGTTGAATGTATAGTGTATGTGTAGTCATACAGCAGGCCATCGTTCAGGGACAGCGATTGTGGTGCATGTGCACGCTGTATAATCCCCAGTTGGATTTTTATGCAACGCTGATGAAAGCACCCAGGCTGGAAAGTGGCCAAACTTTCATCCTTAACTCTAAATAGAACCAGGTTCCCACACAGTGCCGACTAATTATCTTCCCAAGACCACGTAGCGGGGCGCGGAGCAGTGAAGATATCCTTCCTATGCTAACGTGCTAGGGCGAACACCCCTAAGGGGTCTGCTGAGACGACCTCGGAGCGAGGCGCACATGAGGAACAACCGAGTTCAAGTTCCAGCAGGAACCACAGGCCCCTGCCGGGAATCCGAACCAAGTCTTCTTAGGAATCCCCGCCGTCCTAAAGTCCTAAAAACCAGAAATGATGGGATAACCAGGGCCAGACACACACACAAAAATCTGAGATGCATATCCTCGGAATTTCAAGGCACACCGACGTTATTAGTTTTACAATCGTACCAAATGAAAGATATTTACTTCTGTTGTATAAGCATTAAAAATTTCACTTCGCTTCGAATATCGATGCATCACGACGCATCCCATACATTTTCTACCTTACTTCACATATGTTTAAATACCAGAGTTTAGGTCTCGTTCATGATTTGCTCCGATGAGCAGAAAAACTGTCAGTGTTCAGTCCGCGCTCACCTGAGGCCTCGAATGCCACAAAAACGGTTTCAGGTGAAACCGTTTTTCTGCTCAGTGGAGAAAATCTAAAGCCGCTTTCAGACCGAACGCGATGCCCGCTGTGCTCGCCATGGGGCTCAGGTCAAAAAGTGGGCGTGGCCTTCTAAGCCCCCGGTAAGACGATAATGCCGTGTTGTAGATCTCTGGACACTCAGAGACCGATAAGATCGGCTGTTCCTCCATTCGTGCTTCGGGGAACGTGTGTTGTTTGGAAGAGGCGGACCAAACTCTAGACCACTTCGACCCTGTTGGTCCTGTCCTGTCTCCCAGCTGTGTGGAGCGTTTTCGTTTCCGGCGAGGCGGGACGGGACTCGACACGCCACCGCAGGCCTGCAGCCTTCAGATCGCATTCCTGCCCATCCCTCTCACCTGCAGCGGGGCTCCGCCGGTCTAACGGAGGTCTGGCCCATCTGGGTTTGGCGAGGCTGAATGGTTTACATTACTGAGGCGTCTCCCGAGAGCACTAACGCTTTTTATGGACTGGAGTTATATTAAAGCTCAATTTTACACCCATTGGGGTTAAAACTCTATTCATTATTGTAAACTTTAGAGGCAGCTCTTTTAAACTGTGCGTGTACTCAAAAGTGTGTCATGAAGTACAGTACGGGCCAAAAGTTTGGACACCTTCTCATTCAACGTGTTTTCTTTATCTTCATGACCATTTACGTTGGTAGATTCTCACTGAAGGCATCAAAACGAAAGGAGACTAAAAATTCCTTCTTCACGGGGTCTCCGATTCCAATCATGTCTGTTCTCCGTTGTTGTCCCTGGCTGGTGGAACAACCTGCCCTCCTCCACACGACTAGCCGAGACTATCACCACTTTTAAGAAGAAGGTGAAAACCCTCTTATTCCAAAAATATTACAGACAAATCTAACACTTACACACGCACATGCGTACACATTGAACAAACAAATACAAAATGTATAAATACATTATAATTTTTCTTAGTCTAGCACCCAACAATCCCCGAGCATGCTCTTCAATGACAAGTCTAAGCCTTATCAGGGCTCTTAGTTTGTAAACTCGATATTCTATAGAAATCGAACGAGAATTGCTGGTGTCTTCCTCTTGTAAGTCGCTTTGGATAAAAGCGTCTGCTAAATAAAGTAAAGTAAAGTAAAGTAAAGTAAAGTAAAGTAAAGTAAAGTAAAGTAAAACTATGAATGAACACATGTGGAGTTCTGTACTTAACAAAAAAAGGTGAAATAAGTGAAAACATGTTTTATATTCTAGTTTCTTTGCTCTGATTACTGCTTTGCACACTCTTGGCATTCTCTCGATGAGCTTCAAGAGGTCGTCACCTGAAATGCTTCTCCAACAGTCTTGAAGGAGTTCCCAGAGGTGTTTAGCACTTGTTGGGGTCCAGCTCACCGCAAACCATCTGGATTGGGTTCAGGTCCGGTGACTGTGGAGGTCAGGTCTCCACTTTTTGTTAAGTACAGAACTCCACACGTGTTCATTCATAGTTTTGATGCCTTCAGTGAGAATCTACCAACGTAAATGGTCATGAAGATAAAGAAAACACGTTGAATGAGAAGGTGTCCAAACTTTTGTCCTGTACTGTATGTGAAGAGCTGCCATTTACAGAAGTAGCTAGAAAAACAGACTCCTTCAGTAGCCAAGCATTTATCATACTTTAGAATTTCTGACAAGCAAACACGTGTTTGCTTTCATGATTTACTGAAATAATCAGATTTCAGCTGACTTTCAGCCTAATTTAAACCCCCTCAAACAGTCTTGCCAGATTTGCGAGTGTCTCAGAGCAAAAAATAAATGCACAAACACACACAAAACTGTGGCAACTATCTTGTGAGCATTTAACTAAGATTTCAGTTCCTCAAAATCTTTTCTTCATAAGCATTTTTTCACAAACTATCAAGTTCACCATCCGAAGGCATCACAACCATGATCTCTGGACCAACTCTACTACCAAACCACAATACGCCACAATAAAAATAAATCCATTTCCATCATTTTCAATTTACATTTCCAGCATTTACCAGACACCCTTATCCAGAGCGACTTACAGTCAGTAGTTACAGGGACAGTCCCCCCCTGGAGACACTCAGGGTTAAGTGTCTTGCTCAGGGACACGATGGTAGTAAGTGGGGTTTGAACCTGGGTCTTCTGGTTCACAGGCGAGTGTGTTACCCGCTAGGCTACTACCGCCCTATTACCCTACCATCACATTAACACCCTACTACTGCCCTACTACCATCACATTACCCCCCTTACTACCACCCTACTACCATCACATTACCACCCTACTACCGCCCTACTACCATCACATTACCCCCCTACTACCCCCCTACTACCATCACATTACCACCCTATCACCATCACATTACCCCCCTACTACCACCCTACCACCATTACATTACCCCCCTACTACCACCCTACCACCATTACATTACCCCCCTACTACCACCCTACTACCATCACATTACCCCCCTACTACCACCATTACATTACCCCCCTACTACCCCCCTACTACCACCCTACTAACATCACATTCGCTGAACCATTATTCTTGTTTTCGTAACTGCATGAATGGCATAAATGATCCTCCTGCAGAACCAAACTGAATCCATAACGAGTGGGAGACCAGAACGTTGTCCACGTCTAAACCCCACCTCTGCACCGTCACTGTGAGTAAACCCCCCACGGCGGCCCTCTCATCTCCAGGAGACGTCCCAGACGGACACCGCCGGACAACAGCACTGTTCATCTAACGCACAGGCGGGCCATTGTGCGGCCAGCGCTGAGCGATCACATCTAGATGATGATGATGATGATGATGATGATTGTGATTGCACACGCAACACACACGCAGCGCGAATTAAAACTCAAACGGCAAAGCCACCGTGGTTGCGCCGCCTTGATGTGCCGACTGCTTTGATGGCTGCCTGGTGTCCCGGCTTCGCCGCGCCAGTAAAAAAACGTGGGGCAGCTTGGGAGGCGGCGCTGGCCGGATATTTTCTCCTTTCTTTCTTTTCGCGATAAAAAAAAAAAAAATAGAAAAAGCGGTGAACAGTGATGGAGGGGGAGGACGGGCGCTCGTACAATCCGTACAAACCCATGAAAAGCCCTATATTCATTAAATCATCATTAAATTGAGTCATTAATGCTGACCCTGACCTCTGTTCCATCCAGATGGCCTCCAGCCATCAGACACGTGGCCTGAAGACCAAACAAGGGGTCACAGACACCAGCATGTCGGGTCCGGAGCTCCAGAAGAATCCACGGAGACCCCAGACAGGCAGGAGTCTCCGATGGAGGCGTCGCCTTTTGACCGCATCTCACGTTTTACTGCCGCGCGCCACTTCGATAGGTGAGATCATGCCGTCAGCTTTCATTTCCCCAGCCGAGAAAGAGAGTTACGACGCCGTAAATGTAAATGCGTCCCCGGCGTCCCCGGTCCACGTTTTATCAGCATTTCCTCACCGGCAAGCAACTGTCCTGTATGCACCGCGATTCAGGCCCATGCTCGGGCCAGCAGAGACGTGTGAAGATGGACGCCTCACCGGCGGGCCTACGGTGACACAGTAGCACGTGCCTCACTCAGCTGTCCCTTCCACGAGGGACCGAGACGTGTGTTTTCATTCCGTACGTGCTTCACGCTCCTCAGATCGCAGCCGCCGTGGAGCGTCCAACGTTCCTGTCGACAAAGTCACTCCCTCGTACCAAAACTTGTACATTTTACACCATCCAGAGCGCCTTACCATCAGCAGGGACAGGGACAGTCCCCCTGGGGACACGAACCCGGGACTTTCCAAACTTGAACATGAATATGAGTCTCTGTCAGAAACATAACGTTAACTTTTTTATTCTAACCCTTCTCCTGTAAAACATAAAATTTATCGAAAATAAACCCACAATATGAATTATTCAGCGGTGAATGATTTATTTCAGTAACGTATCTAGGGGCGAATTATTTTACAGCAACTCCACCAGAACCGACCTGGACTCCTCGGTCCTGTTTCAGTCTCAAAGCGACAGGAACCGAAAGAACTTTCCGAGCGGAGGAACAGCATTCCCAACTCGGGAACAAAGCAGCGGAGTTCCCGGCGCCGGGGGAGCGGGCTGGAAGAGGCCCCGTTACCTGCGGCTGCGGCTGCGGCTGCGGCTCCGGCGGCTCGTCGGTCTCGGCTCCGCTCCGGAGGCTCCGGACTCGGCTCGGCTGGATGCGGAAATGGGGGTCGGGCCGCGGAGAGGAGCGGCTCCTGCCGACTCCTGGAGGCGGGACCTCGGCCGAAACGGGGCGTAATGACGCCTGTACTATAACCTCGTAAAAAATATATACCGTAATGTTGTACAAGGTCGTCGCTTTACGCGGTTTGCGATGGTTCGTGAGAGTCAAATTTGCTCGATTCTGATTCTGATTCATTTGTCTTGTGGAAGTAAACATACAGCAAAAAAAATGACAAAAGTATTTGTCCAAAACACAAAACTGAACACAAATAACACTCCTGTGATGTTGGGTCAATTCATATTCTTTCTTCTTCTTTTTTATTATTATTATTATTATTATAACACTGTCCCTTTAAGAGGTGTAAGAAATTAGTCCGACTCTTGTGTTTGTCCAGGTCACGTTCTTGCTGCTTTGTTAGGGTGACACTGCCTGACCCGGGTGACCCCAGACGTGGTATGTGGTGTTGACGGTGGTGACAGTAACCAGACGTGCTGCCGGGGTTCGCCGGCATGGTGTAGACCTCCATCATCAGACTGAAATGTTCATGTGGTGACAGGGTTCACTTGACTGAAATTCTCATGCAAGCTGTGAACGTCTGAGATGTTCAGTCACAAAACCTGAACAGACTCTGGGGGTAAATCTGTCACTTGTTAAAACTCTCAAAAAGTGTGTTTTAAGTTGCACAACTTGAATTGTGACTTACAATCAGTAGTTACAGGGACAGTCCCCCCCTGGAGACACTCAGGGTTAAGTGTCTTGCTCAGGGACACGATGGTAGTAAGTGGAGTTTAAGTAACTGGTTCATCGGTGAGTGTGTTACCCACCAGGCCACCACCACCCTCTTGGTGTTTTATTTAGAGGTCGTCTGCTCTCACTTCTCCATTAATGGCCCTGTAACGGCTGTCAGCCCCACGGCCTCGTGATCATTTATATTTACAGCATTCACAGAAGATCTTATCTAGACGGACTTACATGAGCGCCTTAAGATCAATGACATCCCTACTTTGGTTCACCAGGACCCAACCGGCAAAGATGCCATCAACTTAATATCTCACAACCTATCGTTTTAAATATCGGTAAGAGACCTACTACCACACTGAAAACCCAGTACCTCAGCACCAATCAGGACATGTGGATGGAAGCTGAAGATTCTAGAAGCACAGGCCCAGTTTACACCTCCTCACATCATGCTTGGAGAAGAGCTGTCTACCAACACGGATCATAAAACAGCCGGTAGACAGACGATACCACTTCCCGGTGATGATAGAACCGTTCTACACTGGGTCCATGTCATCTGGAGCCCAGCACGTGGGGAAAGGTTACTGCTCTCCTGCTCTTTCCCGTGTTATTCCTGTCGGCCCGAGATTACGGTGTGGCGTCAGGAACGAGGCTCCGCCTCCAGAAGGTCACGGCTATTCTCAGACAGCAGCGCCTTCTCCACCCCCAACCTCTGACACCCCCCCACTGGAAGACCTGTAGTTCATACAGAGAAGGTTCCTGCTCCACTGACCGAAAAGAACCACAAACTTCATGACAGCAAACTATCCACACTTTCTTTATTTAATACATTTTAATGAGATCATAACTTTACCTTTTCACTAATAATAATTATTATATTCATGAATATAATTAAGAATTGAATAAAATCATCAGATCTGCAATGTATTGAAAATTGTATTATTATATAAGTACCTTTAGTGAATAATAGATGGACCCTATTTTGAAAGTGAAGTGATTGTGAGACACAGCAGCACAGCACACGGTGACGCGGTGAAACGTGTCCTCTGTATTTAACCGTCACCCTTGGCGAGCAGTGGGCACCATGACAGGCGCCTGGAGAGCAGTGTGTGGGGACGGGACCTTCATCAAGGGGACCTCGGGGATTCAAACCAGCCACCTTTCGTCTACGAGTCGCTTCCTTTCCCGCTAGGCCACCGCTGCCCTGTATAGCACAGACAGAAACAGAAAAAAACCCCAAAACACAGCAATACGGACACAAACAGAAGGTTAAAGTGTGTGTGTGTGTGTGTATGGTGTGCATTAATGGTTTTCACGTAAACAAAAGGTCTAAGCGTATTACGGTGAAACGGCACAGTGACGGCGGCCATTCATCTGGAGGCCGGGCTCATACCCAATCACGCCGTGTTTATTGTTGCAGCGATCGGTTGCGATTCAGGTGCAGGGCGTCGCCCGTCCGCCACTCCGCCCACCGGTGGAGGCCGGGGGCCTTATGTAAACTCATCCATCCCGGCCGCCCTCACGTCCGTGCATGTGTGTGTGTGTGTGTGTTGCGACTGGTGTCGCGATTCGTGTCCGAGATTCGGATCCCGGCTCCGACGGCGGATAAATAAATGGAACAAATCGTTAGCGGTCGCCGACGGCTGAGAAACGATTTCCCTTCTGAACGGGTGACTGTTCAAAAACCCCCAAAAAACCCCAAATAAACTCGAAGCTTCAAGGCCGCCGTTCTGCAGAACTTAACGCGACCTCGTGGGCTCGAGTCTTTCCGCTGGAGTCAATATTGGTTTTTGTCCAAGCGAACGAGCTCGTCCCGCCGCGCGGGACTATCTGGGTAAATATTACGGTTACGTCCCGCATTACGCGGTAAAAATGACGCGCCTGTGACTGGACATTGACTGCAGAGGACTCTGGATTTAGGAAGGACAAAAAAAGACTTCCTGACCGGCACTCCTGACAGTTTCCCGCCGCCGGGAACAGATCTGGGATTTTTTACGGCTCGATCCGCCACATGGGCGTACTTCAGGCTGGTCCGAACGCCACTTAAATTGGCACGCTGGTATTAAATGACACGCTCGGCCTGTCCCGCCCCCCTGTTTTTAACATTTAGCCGTGTGAGAACAACGGCGGGCTGTTCTGCCACTGGCGTTAAGTGGCACCGAGAAGGCCATTAAAGTCGTTCCCTCCGTAATAACCGTCCGGACGTTAACCTGCCATGATAGAGTGTCGCTGATGTTACCGGGCCGGCAGCCCGCCTCGTGTAAAGTTCTCTCCGGAGAGCGAAGGCGGCCGAGTTCCCGCTCTGCTTTCTCCATTTCGCGGGGTGACCGGAGAGCAGGTGGTGCTCAGCGTCAGAGCGAAAACCGCCGCGACAGAAGGTGGAGAAGAAGGAGCCGCGTTGCTGGTGAAGAGCACGTTCTCACATGGTACACCGCATTCTTCAGTATTAGATATATACACTACAGGCCAGAAGTCTGGAGACACCTTCTCATTCAACGTGTTTTCTTTATCTTCATGACCATTTACGTTGGTAGATTCTCACTGAAGGCATCAAAACTATGAATGAACACATGTGGAGTTCTGTACTTAACAAAAAGTGGAGACCTGACCTCCACAGTCACCGGACCTGAACCCAATCCAGATGGTTTGGGGTGAGCTGGACCAACAAGTGCTAAACACCTCTGGGAACTCCTTCAAGACTGTTGGAGAAGCATTTCAGGTGACGACCTCTTGAAGCTCATCGAGAGAATGCCAAGAGTGTGCAAAGCAGGAATCAGAGCAAAGAAACTAGAATATAAAACATGTTTTCACTTATTTCACCTTTTTTTGTTAAGTACAGAACTCCACATGTGTTCATTCATAGTTCTGATGCCTTCAGGGAGAATCTACCAACGTAAATGGTCATGAAGATAAAGAAAACACGTTGAATGAGAAGGTGTCCAGACTTTTGGCCTGTACTGTATATACTGTATATTAAGAATGAGACCATGGCCGATATTCTCCTGATGCGTTTGAGACGTCCACTAATGTCCCCTGTGTACAAGGTATATTAGGAGTGTAGAGAACGAAGGGAAGCGGAGGAGAAGAGCTGAGTGGAGAAGTCCTTTGTAAATTGTGCGTATATAATATATAATTGAGCTGAAATGAATCAGGGTGAAATTAGCTAAAGAATCACTCCCGAGGTCAAAGGGACAGTCGGAGCGGGAAAACGATGGGAAAGACGGCGGCCGGTCGCTCTCTCTGCGGTCTCTAATCAAAGCCGTGAGATCTTCTACTTGCCGGCACAGATGAGAGTGCAGCTGCCTATCTTAGGAGCGCCATAAAGCTTCACACGAGCACTGACCTCAGAGATGATTTCCAAAGAGCCAGGACTGTGAGAGCCTGGCGTGTGTGTGTGTGTGTGTGTGTGTGTGTGTGAATACTGGTCGCTTAGCTCTGCCGGCACACACTCAGGCTTTTTATTACATGTCGTCTCTTGATGTCGGTGAAGTGCTGATGTTTGTCTAAAGGTGCATGGAGCACTTCACCGTGGAGGATGCTCTAGATTTTCAATTGGAGCTGTTTAACCTTGGCCCTCAGATACCCCTCAACACTCACACACACACACACACACACACACATTGGGCCAGTGGTTAAGGAAGCAACTCCATAATCAGAAGGATCCCGAGCCGCCAAGTTGCCACCGAGGTCCCCTTGATGAAGGTCCCGTCCCCACACGCTGCTCCCCGGGCACCTGTCATGGTGCCCACTGCTCACCAAGGGTGATGTTAAATACAGAGGACACGTTTCACCGTGTCACCGTGTGCTGTGCTGCAGTGTCTCACAATCACAATCACTTCACACACTCACATACATACAATGTACTGGTGCCTTGACTCAAATGAATGCATTTGAGGAAACGTTCTCATGGTGCTCTTCAGGTATCGTGCTTACAGGTATGGGATGCACATGAGGTCACCGTGATTTCACCAATTTCATTTAAAATATTAAAATTCCTTTTAGGTTCTATAATTTTAGGTTCTAAAATGTTAATATTTTTAATATATATTAATTTTAATAATATGAAATATTTAATCTTCTACATCCTCAGGCCTCTCATGGTGGCTTGATGACAGTAAGTCACTGTTGTGTTTGTAGCTAGCGGCGTGGAATCCAAGTGGGACGCGGCACGGCTGATTACAGAGCGGAGTCGGCTGCCGTTTTGGTCTGCGCGTATTAAGACTGTGCAAACCAGCTAATGTTCCCAGCGAAGCGGTTACATCATGGACGAAGATCTTTTGAAGGCTTCTCTTTCAACTTTTCCTTCGTTTGCAACAAGACAAACAGAGCGAGAGGCACCTCAGCTCCACATGAAGCAGAACGCCGTATGGGTGGCGCGTAAGTTAACAACGCGGCCTAATGAAACGGCAGCATGTTTTATCAATCAGTCCCGGAGGATGATGAAGGGCTTCGGGGAACGTTAAAGACCAATAAACACGTTCAGTGTCGCACCACGCACATAAACAGGTCTCCTTTCTTCAAGTACATATGAAGACACATCAATGCGCTTTATCTGTCTCGGGAATAACTTCAAGACAAGTAGTAATGGTTCATTGTCTCCTGTGTTTAAGTGACTTTTCATGTACACGCATAAAAATAAGTCTTGATAATTTCATTTTTTTTTAATAATTATTGACGTTTGAAATATAAATTTTTTTATTGAACTTTTTTATTGAAAAATTCATTATTTAACATTTTAACAGGATTGTCTCAAAATGTAATGTCACAACTGATAATAAAAGTGAAAAATCTCTCGAGTATCCCCCTGGGGTGGGAAGAAAGGACCAACAAACAAGGGTGAAAGTGAAGTGAATGACAACGAAACTGTATTTAACCGTCACCCTTGGTGAGCAGTGGGCAGCCATGACAGATCAAGGGGACCTCGGTGGCACCATGGCACCTTCTGATTACGGGTCCACTTCTTTACCCGCCAGGCCACCACTGCTCCAGTGTGATGTCACACAGACAGCTGCTGTGAAGCGGGCCATTGCGTTGTTTTACACGGTTAAGATGTATTCTTAAATAAAAGCATTTGTTTTGTTGTGCAGATGGAGTCCATTACTGAGCACATTATGCTTGTTCAAAACCTGAACAAGATCCAGATGATTTTTGAAAATAAACTCATTTATTTGCATTGAAAGTTTGGCAGGTCAATTAACTTTAACTAAAATTTCTTTAATCAAAAATCCATTTTGACTTTAATATCAACCTCGGAACATTCAAGACATGCTGAATTGGGTTGGTTGGTTTTATTACATTTAAATGAAGTGTTCCTGCATGAGGGGTACCACTGTTTAAAGGTGCCCTGGTATTATTTTTTCTTTTACTTCGGTCTTATTGGTCCCTTAATAACAGACAAATGATTTAGTGCACAAGAAAGATGCTTTTTTATATTGTAATTTCCATCGACAACTAGCTCAAAATCTGTTCTGCAGACAGATTTACGTGACATCGATACTGTGATAAAAATTCCAAAAAACGGAAAAAGAAAAGGAGGCGACGAAGGGGAATAAGAAAAAAATCCGTTCCCCAGATGTGTCTTACCGAGACAGGGCCTGGTGCAGCCTGTAAAACCTCGTACGGGTCAGGGTGCTGAACCTTTACGGCCAAAGCGCACACATGCTACGCTTACCGCGGGAACCGGGCCTGTTAGCTGATGCCGTAATTGGGCAGAGAGGAGCGGGCGAGAGAGGGATCACTGGAAAATAATGAGAGAGAGCGGGAAAGTACGCTGTCTCTACTGCAGCGTGTGTATGTGTGTACTGCAGAAATGCCCAGTGTACATGTGTGTGTGTGTGTGTGTTTGAGGTCAGGTGATCATCCAGACCTGGAGGCCACGATCGTCCCATTGTGGGTTAATTAGGGGGAACCAAAGGCATTAATGCGCTTTACATTTTTCACCCAATAACTCCAATCAGGCCACATGCCACTAAATACCTCAGATGAGAAAAGCCACAGGGCCGGGGTCAGAGTATCGCCTTTCAGCTCAGGGTTGAAGCGGAGAATAAATGCCGCGGCCAGATGCATTCGTCACCTGGGGCATTACTTAATGCCCAGAAATAAATGCAGTTGCCATTTGACTGAACTAATGGCCGCGGTTTTTCAAAAATAGACGTGGGTGCAGGTTAACGGGGTCCATGCATCAAGCGGCTCTGAAAGTCCGACCTGGGGTAGGATCTCATTAATGAACCTGGAGCGGCCAACGTTTTTGTCCTACCGACCTCCAGAGACCCCCAGACTGCAGACGAAGGATGGTGCGATTAATCCGAGAACGTGGCTCCATATCCAAACATCTCCAGCAGTACCGGACAAGTGCCTGGGAGCGATGGCTGAGGCACCGGGACAATGTAGCTGGCCCTGAACAGACCCTAAACAGGATCTGTTTATTTAAGTACTTTGAAATATGCAAATGTGAACCCAATTGCTAATTTATCGAACGAAACCTGAATTTACTTTGGTATTTAAAAAGAGCTGCATGATATTATTGATCTCAGTTTTTTTTAAATGTGACGTTGTTTCTGTAACTGTAACCAAGAAAGCACCTTTTAGCAGAACGTGAGCTCCCGTCCAGCTTATCCCTGCGAGCCCGAGGTTGATGTCCTCTCAGTGGCGGGCCGGGCGTCGGCCCAGCTGCCGCCAGCGGGGCGGAGTCGGTGTACTTTGGCAGCTGCGCTCGGCTAATCACGCTCTGTAAACATACAGTAGTGTATATACAGGCCATAACGGGCGGCCCGGACGGACACTCATCACTACGTTGGAACCACCAGCCAATGCCGGCCACTAACTTTACAAATACTACACTCCAAAATGCAGTCAGTAGTGTATTCTGTACAAATGTATCATACTTTTTGAAATACATGTGTAAATACATGTGTAAATACATGTGTAAATATTGGGTAAGGAACTGAAGGTTGATCCGCCTGTCATGGTGCCCACTGCTCACCAAGGGTGATGGTTAAATACAGAGGACACATTCCTTCTTCACGATGCATCAGCGACCCGGAACAGCTGAGGTCGAACTCCTGAATCATGCCTTCACTGTCTGAGCCCGGGACCACTGTGGATTTTGGCTGATGAAGAGGAGGATGAAGGGCTCCACATGCAGCCGGTGCAGAAATAGCGGCGCTGACCTGCTAACGCAGAGCTGCGACGCCAAACAATGACAAATGACCGCCTCCCGCTTCCATTCCGGGGGCCCGGCGGCAGCCATACGCAGCCGAGGTCAGAGGTCACCTGAGAAACGTGCGGCTGTCAGCCCTGTTACACACAAACCTGATTCATGGTGGGCTGGTATGAAGGGATGGGCAGAAGGAGAGAGAGAGAGAGAGAGAGAGAGAGAGAGAGAGAGAGATGAATCTTCTGTGGATGCGAGAGCGAGCGAGATGGATGGATGCAGCATTTTCCAGACCCGGCAGCAGAGCTACATCTGCCCCACCAGCACAAGCCAGAAAAACACGGTGCAGACGTCTGGACAGAAGGAAGGGCTGCAGCCCGAGAAGCTCTGAAAGGCAAATTCATGGAAATTCATGCGTGATAAAATCAACTCTGATACTGATACTGATGATGATACTCTGAACATTCACATCTGGAGAAAAATACGAAGCAAGCAATACTACTTACAGTCTGGAACATTGAGAATGACATGAAATGCACATCCAGCTGTGCACAACGGCGTCATATTTACGTGTCACGTTGTGACGTGTTGGAGGTGTACAGATGGTGTGCATGTTGATGGATTTGTTGTGACTTGACATGGAATGGAAGTGTTTATGGGACCAAATTAACTTGCTGAGTGGTGAGAGTGCTACTTGTACCCAGGTGCAGAGAGACACTTCACCGATGAAAGATCACTGCTCGTACTTTGACGCATTTATGACATGCGCCAAGTTGCGTCCTCGCGCCAGAAGAACGTGCAGTACCAAGGAAACCAGAGACGTTCACCTTAGATTAGAGCATCAAAGACTCATTTTCTATAGATTCAGCCTCACATGCTGGCGAAGAGCATCAGTTCTTTTGGGGGGCACAACCTGGGGACCCAAGTAAGGAAATGAGCAACGACCCACTTTGATGACAACCAGTCAGAATATAAAAGTGCTGTGGTCTTCATCATCTAATGACTGCATTTAGCTCTGATGCCATTCCACGTTGTTCTGAAGTCACTTTGCTGAGACTTGTGTCCCCGGGTGCAGAAAACAAGTGCAGGAGGGCCGAACTGAGCTCCGGGAGCCGGTCCAGCATAATCTGGCAGCCAGAGAGGGGTGACTCGAACCCAACACCCCCCTTTTCCTGCCTGTGGTGGGGACCTGTAAAAAGCAGGACTTATGCCTGAAAAGTAAAGAAGTAAAGGCAGCCGTGCGTGGAATCGTGAAGGCTAATGATGGGGCTAATGATGGAGTGGACAGGAGATGGACAGGAGAGGAGAGAGAGAGAAGCCTGGCCAGCTTTGGTTCCCTCTTGGTTATTACAGTCTGGTTGCGTCCAGCTGTCATTTTAGTCTTTATTAGTCTTATTCACGTCCAGACTCATTTTACTCTGGTCAAGTTTCAGTCGACAAAAGGTCTGAGCATTTTAGTCTTACTTTAGTCAGAATTATTCATGACTAATTTTAGTCAATGAGAACTGATGACATTTTAGTTTAGTTTTAGTCAATGAAAATTGTATTTTTGTCTCTTTTTTTTTTTTATAATAAATTGAATTCTATTTATCCCAGTCAATCTAGGTCAAGTGCCTATATAGACCAGACAAAAGTAATTTTTTTTTTAATCGAGCTCACTTCATAATTAAAACAATCACATTATTACATTATTGTTACCTTATAGACTGAAGAATACTGTGAAGAGACCAGCAAATAAATCCTGGTTCCTGACAACTGCTAAACGAGGACATACCATGAAACAAACCAGAGGGTCACCACAGCCACCACCACAGTTACAACTACAGCTTCAGGGATCTTCAAATGGACCAGTAGCATCATTATGGACACGTAATATAGACCATGACACTGGACTACATTCTGGACTTCTCCAACCCTACAACTGTAGGACTTATTATTTTATTGTACAAATCATCACCAGCCCGGCACTGACACCAGTTGCAGGCTCACTCTACGCTGGAAGCGGGTCCCTCTCTCTATCACTCCTTCCCAACGTTCCTTCCGACCTTTTTTTTTCCCTCTCCTATAGTTTTTTGTGTGTGCAAAAGGGTCAAGTGTGGGGGGTATCAACTGTAGGGCCTGTCAAAGCCCATTGAGACGTACTGTATGTGATTTTGGGCTTTATAAGAAATAAATGTTGTTGTTGTTGTTACTCAACATCCATTCCAGACGCGAAAGACGATCTGATTCCTTTCATGTTTATCGACCGTACATTCCGTATGCCTCATTTTGGAAACTTCACAAGAAAGTCAAAAGTCGCTTCATTGTTTTCTCCCAACCATCTGATAAATCATAACACGTTGTTTCCTGAAATCTAAATTTATTGCGTATTGATCAAGTGATGTCATCAGTGCAAGCGGATTATAGACACAGGAAGCAGAAATACTGCCTCAAAATAATAACGCAAATAAATCAGATGAAATAACGTCAATGAAAACCAGAAGACATTTTAGTATAGTTGTTATTTTGTAAATCATATTTATCCGTCAATAGTTCCATTTTAATTATCACAAGACTGCATTTCAGAAAGGTTCGCTTTTGTCATAAATTTAGTTGAGGAAAACAACACTAAACGAAACACTAGGCCACCACTGCCTGGTTCTAGCGAACGTGAAAACCAACACACAACAGAAACGTATTCACATTCTTACGGT
Organism: Denticeps clupeoides; assembly: GCF_900700375.1. NCBI lineage: Eukaryota > Metazoa > Chordata > Actinopteri > Clupeiformes > Denticipitidae > Denticeps > Denticeps clupeoides. Next base: position 601,976 of record NC_041723.1, read on the forward strand.
TTATTTCTGAAAGGCCCTGTTAGTATTTCTTTAAAATGTGACGTCACTGAAGCTTCATCAATGGCGTACAGAAGACTACAGACGAAAGTGGCTTTGAGGATTTGATTTTAAAAGCACGAGAAAACGTGTAAATATGCAGTGTCTCTCTGTGCCGTGACATCTTAATAAGCTAACAGTGGGGCCATTGTGTGGTGTTGGGGTATGCGGGTCCAAGCTTAATTATGTGCTTTGGACATCATATACTAAATGAATTAGGATGGCACATCACCTCACAAGATCCGCAGGAACAGTTTCCTAGTGTAGAACATTTCACTGCATTAAAAAAGTCTCCTTTTATCTTCCTCTGCTATAACCTATGCAAAAGCGACCTTTTTTTCCATCTCATTTTTTTCCAAAAATGGCACGTTTGAAGTGTTTTCCAGTTTTGCTTAATTTTACAGAAACACACCTCTATTTTCAATGGTGATTAGTCTGCTATTAATTCCGAGAGCTTTCCAAGATGAAACGCCGCATTGCAACGCTCGGCGAGGCCTTCTTACCAAGCCGTGGCAATGTGTTGATGCTCCTAATTAGAACGTCGTCCAATATACAAGAATAATGAAAAAAAAACACACACAACATGGCTACATGCAGCCAAGAGGACAGAAGACAACTGAAAGAGTAAAGCTGCGGCGTTTCCCTTTTTAATAAGGCCCACGTTGCTAATTAAGAGCCGAGGGACGGCAGAAGATTACGTTATTACGATTTATATCGACTGCGAGAACGTGGCTATATATGTTGAATATGTATGTTTGTCATTTACATCCCCGCCTAGCGGTCGTCTGACAACAATTTGTCCCAGTAGCCTGAAGGACGCCTCTGCACTCAGCTAGTGCACGGAACTGTCTAATCCTAATGGAATAGAATTGATGAAGCCACTTACCACCATCTGCCTCTGATACACACACATACAGGAGAGGTTTGAGAGTTTGGGATGATAATTAGTGTCGTTTTCATCAATGAAATTCATGGCGAAATTCCCTCGAAAACGAACCTTTTGATGTGACCGAGACGCAGCGTAAATGCTGGTCATGTGGCTATGAAATGCACTATTCATCGACTTAAACTAGACTAAAACATTCATGCATAATTTTGACTAAAACTAGACTACAATGCTCAGACTTTTAGTCGACTGAAACGTGTCTGGACTAAAATGATTATGGACTAATAAAAAGTGGAATTAAAATACAACTCTAATGCTAATCCTTCCTTCCTCCCCACTGCTGAAAGAGAATGTGTGTATGAATGTGTGTGTTTACGCGTGTCCATTCTGTGCCATCTGGAAACCATCAACAAAAATGACGGCTTAGGACGACTGAAGCCTCTATCTCATTGCCAAGAGTTTTTTTTTTGTGTGTTATCTCTCTCTCTCTCTCTCACACACACACAGATTCAGACCTCCATCTGGAATCTCTTTCTGTTGTTTCCTGCGTTTAAGCGCTGTTGGCCCATCCATTAGATGGCGACGAATAAAGTGCAATAATCAGTAATGCACCAGAGATCTGCAGAAGTGTGATTTCCTGCGCTCGTACCTGCGGAGGCCAGGCTGGTAGTGTTGGGTCCTGCTGGTGAGCAGCTCTGGTTAAGCCGTTCCAGGTGTGAACGTCGGCCCTGGTGCAACCCGACCCCCGGCGCCTACCTGTGGCTCCGGCCGCCGTTAACCCCCCATCTGGAAACCATTTCGCAGCGAATGCGGACCCTCCGGACCCCTCTTCGTATGAGCTTGATCTCCTGTCCACGCTGTTGTAGGTCAGGTGTGTGTCGGCGGCTTGTTTATGGTCCAGCGTGGGCTCGTAATGACGCAGCGCCGAGCGACGGTGAGATCTGGTCAATGCTCATCCACGACCTTCAGGGGCTTCGTATTAAACTGCATGTTCTGTCGTTTCATATTGCACATTAAAATATAATGTTTCATATGTAAAGTGAATAAAACTCACACAAAGCTATCAAATGTGACACGGCGGCCATTTTTTTCCCCTTTTAAATCATTTTAACATTTCAGTGTTCTGGATACATAATAAAAAAAAAATGTTAACATTTTTTGCACTTTTAACACATTTTTTTTAAAAAAAAAAATTACATCATGCAAATGCATTATTTTGGCTCGTTGATTGGATCATAATTTTTCGGTGGCAGTTGAGGGGTGGTGTTGTCTCTGGGAGGTAAATGCATTTAATCTGAAGAAGAAGAAGAAGTCTATAGAAGTGGGAATCCAATTAAAGTGAAGTTTATTTACGGAGAGCGGATCAATGTCCTACCCGAGCCGTGGTTGGGCCAGCAATTCAACCCTCCGCTGCCATGACGACGGGCCGTTCAACCTTATGGTGGGGAGTCTTAAAGTTAACCACCTCATTTGATCTTACTTAGAGAAGGTCTGATGCTTATTGGGAACACATGAGGAGGGAATAAACAGTCGTTTATAGGCTCTCAGTCTCGCTCGGAGCTGATTGGATCGTTTGGGAACGTTTAAGGGGGAGCAAAGTTCCATTATTGTCTTCTCAAGATCTCAGTTGACGTTTGTGTGGTTTGCGTGGAACCGGGTCTCCCAGCGTAGTTCGCTCCTGTTTCCAGTCACAGAGCTCCACTCCACCAAGTACAGGCAACTGGTGAACAACTGCGTGGAGAACTTCGTCTCTGGAGGCATCGTGCTGTCAGGGTTCATGGTTTGTTGTCTCCCTGGAGTCGTAGGTCTTGATGAGAATGACAATGGTGCAAATCACATGATGGAGACCTTGTCACCAGATCTGAACCCAAAGTAACCTCTACATGGGGGACTTTAGAAGGTCATCTTACACATCTACACTGACATCACCACATCAAGATGTCTTTGAATAATGGTGTCCCCCTGAACAACGTTCATTTGGGTTGCAGAAAACTGTATGGAATATGGAACAATAAATAAAAAAGAGAGATCCTTTCTCCTGACCTCTGGGACTGTCTTTTAGACAGGTTGTCATGTGCTTGGATGGGGTTGGAGAAAAATATGCTGCCCAGTTTAACCCAGTCTGTTCCGCACAATTATCCTGCAGAAAACAATACAGAACATACAGAACACAACGAGAAGGGTTTCACAAGGCTTATCTTCAATTTAGACTCTTTTATAATGCACTAAATTACAATTTGCTATATACTGTCTGCTACTCTTAACTTTTTTTCCTTAATCAGTGGGGAAATAGTTTAAAGCAAACACCTTTAAATCTTTTCTCATAATGACTTATTTCATTTACAGGATGACTCTCCAGCTTGTGATTTCCTTTGCTCATGCTGCAGTGCTTTTCCCCTCCCTCGTGCACGTGGCACGAGTGAAACAGGAGCATATTACGGCAGCGGGGGCGTCCAACATTGTCCTCCGGGTAGAGGAGCGATGTAATTTCAACGCTGAATATATTTACAAGATCACGAGTGAAAGAAATGTGTTAGCTTTGGCTCCGCTCCCCCCCTCCCCTGCATAATCTTTTCATAATTTGGAGGGCTTATGCGGTTATGGATGCCTGACATCATACAGGAGAAATATAATATTTTTTTATATTCACAGAACGGGAAATAAGAACAAGATGTCGAATCGCAAGTGATTGCTGGGAAAAAACAACAGTTCCGTGTGTGTATTAACAATGGCACTGTGTCATTTTAAATCTGGCAACCCCAGAACGTGGCATTTATTTATGTGGGCGAGTGTGGCTTGGTTCTGATGGGGACTTGATTGGTTTAAATTGCTCCGTTTACCTACCAGGAAGGTCCACAGCACTTGGTCAGTAAGCACATGGTGAGGGTCTGAGACGGTCCCATTAACTCTGGCCATCTGATTATAAGTCCAGATTCCTTTGCAGCCTGTAATTTGGCGATCCATTTCAATACTCTAAATCTCTCCTACAGACCTTCTTCAATTCTGTAATCACCAGTTTGAAGAAGCTAGTGTTGTTTTTGTCATCAGAAATGAGACATAAATGCTGGTAATGTGACTAAAGGAATATATCAGGTAATACGGTTGACAACTAAAAAACAGATTAAATATGGTTTACAGAATATAAACTTTACTATTTTTTTTTTCATTTTCGTTTATAATAATGAGACAAGACCTTATTTCCTCTTGTTTAATCGATATCCATTATGTTTATGCAGTATTTCTGTTTCCTGTGTCCTATTCAGTCGCACTGATGACATCACTTCAACAATTAGAATTATATTACTAAAAAAGAGACTAATATACAATTTTTATTGACTAAATTAGCCTGAAATCCCATCCATTTTTGTTGACTTAAAATAGGAAGAAGAAGAAATGTTCAAATAAACATGAAGCGCCTCTCAATATCACCCCCACCCCAGCTTTATTGGGTTTTTTTTCCACACTTATATTACAAATAACCCGATCTGTGAAATCTTAACCCGTCAGGCTGTAGAGATGTCCTGAAGAGATATGAGCCACATGATCCAGGAGAAAAATGTGGACATCCATCTGAAGCCTTCTCCGCTGGGCTCTGCTCTCTGTTGCTGCTCTCCAAGCTTTAGTCCCGAGGAACATGCTGGAAAATGAGAGCACTGTTCAAAGGGGAACCTGCAGAGAGGAGGAGGGTCTGGTACCCGTTTTGAACAGCCTCAAGCTGACCCTGCTGTAATATTATAATGTCCTGAAGATAATCACACACATTTACATTTACAGCATTTACCAGACGCCCTTATCCAGAGCGCCTTACAATCAGTAGTTACAGGGACAGTCCCCCCCCTGGAGACACTCAGGGTTAAGTGTCTTGCTCAGGGACACGATGGTAGTAAGTGGGGTTCGAACTTGGGTCTTATGGTTCATAAGCGAGTAGGCTACTACCGCCCTACCACATACATCAGTGCAGTGCTTGGTGAAAACGAATTGCGATACCGCACCGTGAAAGAAAGAATTCCTGATTTATCGTGATAGATGCTTAATTCTGGACCAAACGTCACTGTGATTCCACAGGAATGTACAAGCCACGACGCCTACAGCCCTGAAGAGCAAAAATCACAGACACACCATCTCATAAAGGCGTTCTAGACCTTTATAGCGAAAGCTTATCCTCCCTGTGAAATGGCGAGTGTGTGTGTGTGTGTGTGCGCTTTTACTAGACATAAACCACTGGTCCTGCATATCAGATATAGTTTAAACCTCACGTCAAACCGTCCCTTTGGCCTCCTTTATAATCCTGAAGTGATTCCACACAAGAGGGTTGAGGCCGGTTTTGGAAAAGAAGAATCACAGCATTCAAAGGAAGAGCGCGCCGTTATTGTAACAGAGAAATATGGATATTGCAGAATTGTGACAAGTTCAATTCGGAGATCAAACCCCGTCAGGGCTTCACCAGTTTGGATAGGGTTTGGACGACCATGACGGCCATGACCTAATCGCTCTCTCACGCTCGCTGTTTGGACGTAACACCAGTGCGGCGAACATCTGCCCCGCAGGTTTCTGCAGAGACAGTCGGTTTGGGCGAAGGCTGAAAAACGCTTTGTGCGAACTGACCTCCATCATCCACGCTTTTCTGCCCTGTCATTTTCTAACGAGAATTCTGCTTTCGAGGCTTTTAATTGGCTGTTGGAGTACTGAGTTCAGGAAAATGTAAATTAAGGACACAAGTTGAGCACAAAGCCCCCCCGTCATGTACATGTTCTGAATTTATTTACTTCACATTTCCATGAATATGATTATGCATTTTGAATGACTGTAGATCCCTGCATTCCACCCATTTCAGAGAACTTGGACCCAAGATGCGGACGAATTGCAGCCAATTCTGCCTACAGAACATCCACGTGTCCAGATTATTATCTCATTATTATGCTGTGGCATATAATGACTTTTCTCAGCTAATTTAACCCACGAAACAAATACGGTCTCAAATGGTTCTGGCGCCGGGATTCTTCTTCCCACTTCCTGCACAGTGACAGGACGCCCGGCACCACAGCCATCAGAATCCATCTGGGCGTGGCCCTGTGGAGGATGAGGGGCTATTTTTATAGGGTCCAGATGGCATCTCGTGCTAATCGTCTGGAACTGTGGAGGATCAGTGGCTCCCAGAAGAATGAGAGGCTGGAGAAATCCTGGTGCACCAGCGTCCGTTTGGTGTTCATGGCATTGGGGATGCGTGATGAGCTTGTGTGGCCATATTTGGAGGCGATTCGTCATGGTTTACGACGTGATGATCATTGATCCCCTCCAAAGAAGGCATCAACCCCAACATGCCAGTGCACAAAGGTGGAAATGTGACTAATCGATGCAAGAAAAATGAATGGGATACAGTGAACCGTCAGCATCAAGTGTACAAAGGTCACCTGGAGGTCATCAGAATCACAATCGCGTTTATTGGGTGTGAATTTGATTTCGGTCGCGATGGTGTCTCTCAAGACAACAGCATAAAAAAAACAACAACAATATACAATTAAGGATAATATCTATATATGGCTATGTATGGATTTGTATATTAGATGTAGAAAAAGATTATAGAAAAGATAGAGAAATTCTGCAGGCTTCGCCAGTTCCATTTAAATAGTTTAAACGCTCCTCAAGACCAAATGCCGAGAGCCTCTGAGTCTGATTTGGAGGAAGATGTTGTGATCCTGCAGAAAAACGGGTTTTCGGCAACCAGGACAACCTTTGCGAGGTTCTGCAGGGTTCTCAACATTTAACTCGAGCATATACTCATCCCACCCAACTATTAATATCACATGACCGTATTCCTCCAATCGTACATACCATTCCATTCCGTACCGACTTTAACATCCACAGGTTCATAGCAATAAAGTAAAAAGAAAAATTGATACACAATCAATCACGTGAAATTAAAGCCAAGAGAGCCAGATACCAGAAGATTTCAGAAGAGGACGTTCTAAAGAAAGTCGGAGCGGTCTTCTGCTGCTAAATAATGAGATGCTATTAAAGGTCCTGTTGACGGTGCAGTTAGTATTTTTTTGGAGTCACCCCTGGGTGAACCGCGTCTTTATTTTCCCGCCAACGAAACTGCAGCGCGTCCATTAACCGGCTCCGGGTCCAACTACAGGCCGGTGATTTATCTGAGCGTCGGCCCCCGTGTAGCAAACAGGAGACTTCCTCAGAGATCCATCACGCTGCGTTTGTTTAGCAAAGCGTCCCGGGGACGTCGCAGATGGGACGAGCGCTGAATTCGGGACTGAGTTCCACCATTCGAAAGGCACGTTTCTCTTTCGGCCTCAAGCTTAATCACCGACGGTCCACCCTGACAGCCCGTCCTGCTGCATCGGAAACAGAAGAAGGGGAGGACGGGACGGAATGGGATGTCCTTTCACCGGGATATGAAGGAGGACGGGCTTTATGGGGTGTCCAAGAACTGCATTAGAGAAAATGTCCCGGTTTTATGAATTTCTTGTGCCTCGACCTTGAAGGCTCATTCATGACTGCTTGGTCCCGTTTACTAAATTTCCTCACATTCCCACTGCTGTTACAAACATTGAACTACATTATTAGTTATTCATTATTAGTTAACACTAATTACCCCAACTGATCTGTTCTATTAAAAAAAAGAGTAAAGTGCTGGCTTTAGCATGCCGTTTGATCTGGCTAATTAGTTCCGTACTTTCATTTCCCGAAACTGTAATTAAAAAACTGCGGCTATGAAGTGTGAAATAACATTCTGCAGATTCATGTTGTGAATTTGTGGAAACTGTGCAAATGATACAAGAGATGCACAGAGTAGAAGCAGATTATGGATGCCACCCCTTTACAATTAATTTCATAATTCACATTTCATTAAGGCAGCAAGGATGCCAGGGAGTGGGAGTGGCTCAGACACTCGTGGCCCTGATTTGGTTCCAGAAGGTCCGCTGCACTTCCTACGATCAAATGTAATCCCCACAGAGCATTTTCAGGTGGTCCTTATTTCGTCTGTAGCCGTTGAATCGAGGAGACTTGTTGATCTCTCGTGCCGACGTCGCCGTGGCCGTAGATGCTGGGTCTTGGTTAGCAGGTCACTGAAAACACTGGGCAGATGGATGAAGCTCAGCGTGTGAGATGATGAAGATGTGCAGAGGGCAGGATCGATTCTGTCGGGAACGAAAGGTGCGTGAAGGACACAAGAACAAAAGCCAACAGTCAGGGTGACCTACAATCAAACCCCAGAATGAAGAGGGTTTCTACAATTCTACGCGTCTAAACGAATCTGGTGTGGAGCTCACCAGGCAGATCTGCCCTGCTGACCCAGCAAGCAGAAAAAGAACAAAGCATTTGCGAGTGACGCTGCAAACACTTCGGCAAACCAGAAACACATGGCACCCAACTAAACATGCTATTGTGCAGGTCCAGAGCAGCTCTTGATGTGTTCCACCCGGGGCTTTTGGTCAGGAGGGATCATGCTGAATGAGCTCCATGAGGCCCAGTCAGCTACTTTAAAACAGATGACACATTTAGACACTTCCAGCATATTTGTTTACAATCGCAGCTTTATGTTGGGGTGAACAGGGTATGAACACTTTGGTAAAAATAGGGAACATGAAAATGTTCATGACATTCATAGTGTTCATAATCACATTCAGTTCACATGGAGTTTCCCCATCAGATTTAAAGCGCCTGATAACCTGCATGTTGGTGTTGGTAGTGGGCGTGGTTACATTGACTGGAATTAAAGCGCCTGATAACCTGCATGTTGGTGTTGTAGTGGGCGTGGTCACGTTGAATGGAATAAAGCGCCTGATAACCTGCATGTTGGTGTTGGTAGTGGGCGTGGTCACGTTCACTGGAATTAAAGCGCCTGATAACCTGCATGTTGGTGTTGGTAGTGGGCGTGGTCACAATCACTGAAATTAAAGCACCTGATAACCTGCATGTTGGTGTTGGTAGTGGGCGTGGTCACAATCACTGAAATTAAAGCACCTGATAACCTGCATGTTGGTGTTGGTGGTGGGGGGCGTGGTCACGATCACTAGGAATTAAAGCACCTGATAACCTGCATGTTGGTGTTGGTAGTGGGCGTGGTCACATTCACTAGGAATTAAAGCGCCTGATAACCTGCATGTTGGTGTTGGTAGTGGGCGTGGTCACGTTCACTGGAATTAAAGGCGCCTGATAACCTGCAATGTTGGTAATGTTGTGGGTGTGGTCACGTTGACTGGAATTAAAGCGCCTGATAACCTGCATGTTGGTGTTGTAGTGGGCGTGGTCACGTTCGCTGGAATTAAAGCGCCTGATAACCTGCATGTTGGTGTGGTAGTGGGCGTGGTCACGTTAACGGAATTAAAGCGCTGATAACCTGCATGTTGGTGTTGGTAGTGGGCGTGGTCACGTTCACTAGATTAAAGCGCCTGATACCTGCATGTTGGTGTTGGTGGGGGGCGTGGTCACGTTCGCTGGAATTAAAGCGCCTGATAACCTGCATGTTGGTGTCGGTAGTGGGCGTGGGTCACGTTTGCTGGAATTAAAGCGCCTGATACCTGCATGTTGGTGTTGGTAGTGGGCCGTGGTCAACGTTGACTGGGAATTAAAGCGCCTGAATAACTTGCATGTTGGTGTGGGCGTGGTCACGTTCGCTGGAATTAAAGCGCCTGATAACCTGCATGTTGGTGTTGGTAGTGGGCGTGGTCATGTTCACTAGGAATTAAAACGCCTGATAACCTGCATGTTGGTGTTGGGCGTGGTCACGTTCACTGGAATAAAGCGCCTGATAACCTGCATGTTGGTGTTGGTAGTGGGTGTGGTCACGTTCCACTGGAATTAAAGCACCTGATAACCTGCATGTTGGTGTTTGTAGTGGGCGTGGTCACGTTCACTAGGAATTAAAGCGCCTGATAACCTGCAATGTTGGTGTTTGTAGTGGGCGTGGTCACGTTCACTGGAATTAAGCGCCTGATAAACCTGCATGTTGGTGTTGGTAGTGGGTGTGGTCACGTTCACTGGAAATTAAAGCACCTGATAACCTGCATGTTGGTGTTTGTAGTGGGCGTGGGTCACGTTCACTAGGAATTAAAGCGCCTGATAACCTGCATGTTGGTGTAGGTAGTGGGCGTGGTCATGTTCACATGGAATTAAAGCACCTGATACCTGCATGTTGGTGTTTAGTAGTGGGCGTGGTCACGTTCACTAGGAATTAAAGCGCCTGATAACCTGCATGTTGGTGTTTGTAGTGGGCGTGGTCACGTTCACTTGGAATTAAAGCGCCTGATAACCTGCATGTTGGTGTTGGTAGTGGGGTGTGGTCACGTTCACTGGAATTAAAAGCACCTGATAACCTGCATGTTGGTGTTTGGTAGTGGGCGTGGTCACGTTCACTAGGAATTAAAGCGCCTGATTAACCTGCATGTTGGTGTAGGTAGGGGCGTGGTCATGTTCACTGGAAGTAAAGCACCTGATAACCTGCATGTTGGTGTTTTGTAGTGGGCGTGGTCACGTTCACTAGGAATTAAAGCGCCTGATAACCTGCATGTTGGTGTTTGTAGTGGGCGTGGTCACGTTCACTAGGAATTAAAGCGCCTGATAACCTGCATGTTGGTGTTGGTAGTGGGCGTGGTCACGTTCACTGGAATTAAAGTGGTTGGAGACGGATGCTGCACTACACGTGCGTGTCACATATTTACAGGAGGGGGTTAAATTGTCCAAGATAAGGAAGTAAGGTGTGTGAGAGTTGTCATCTACTGGATCCTTCCCATTTTAAACTTTTAAAACATATTAAAAGTTGATCTTCTAATTGGCTGGCTGGATGCACTACATTTTAGACATCGAGCCCAGTATGGCATTGAAAATTGTACCTTGTGTTGTAATAATCAGTGTCCAGAGGAGACAAATGGCTCACAAGATATTGACTCATTAATTATGTATTTTAACAAGACGCATACATCATACCAAGACATATCACACATCTTAAATAAGCTTTGCAGCTTTTCTTTCCTCCCCTTCCACATAAAGCATGACAGACATTGACAAGACCTCAGTCTCCCTTTAATATAGATGCTCTCAGAAATCCGCACACAGATGCCACGCTTATCGATCTACAGAACGTCTACTTGAACTGGAGGTGTAGTGAATGTTTGAAATGGAGACATTTCCCATTTTTTCCACTTTGGCGAAACATCAGAAGGACGCGGCGCTCCGGTTAGGTCTCCATGCGGCTGCGCTCCCTCAGCTGAGAGACCAGTTCCCCCAGTTGACTGTAAGAACGCCAGTTGGCATCATTACGTCCCGCGAACCTCTCCCCATGTCCCCTGGCCAGGGCAGGAAATGAGGATTGTTCTTTATGTCCTGATCAATAAAACTAAAAGAGCTGCAGCAGGATGATAATAGGAACGAAAACTGGACATCAGCACCAATCAGCGCCAGACCTCTCCTGCCCCCGGCGTCTACTGCCAAACAGCATTTTCACTCCGCCCCAAAAAAGCTTTTAAGGACACAATTGGTGGTTTCGTGGGGTAGAGAAGGTTCTCATCGCTACAATAACCCACTTAGGTTGCCAGAAAGAGAGCAAGGCAGCATCAGTCACTGGTGGCTTGGGGAAGGACACCAGAATCCCAGGCCTGGACCACACAGGCTGCTGTGATGAGGCCGTTCCTCCCGATCATGTGCATGGAGCAGATGTCCCAGCGGACCGGGCCAGATGAGTGGACCGCTGGGGTGACAAACGACCCCCCCTGCTGCCAAGACACACAGCCACTCTTGTCCAAACACAATCCATTCGGCCTCGTACAAACACCCCGCCGATCGGCCCGGCGTCGACTCTTCCACCGCTGACGTCATGGGGGAGCAATCAGGAGGACGGGAGGCGGGGGGAGAAGCCAGCTTTACCTCCTACTCATCCCATCATCGTACAACGCGAACCGAAATACCGCAGGATGCTGCACCAGAAGGAGGAGATTCATCGCTCCAGCGAAGCATCGTGAAAACCAGAACAACAGATGGAGGACCACGGCGCAGTGCATAGCCGTATAAAGAGCAACAGCAGCATTAACTTCTTATGTAGCCCCAAAATAACATACCGCGTGTCTCAGTGGGCTTTGACAGACCCTTCAGTTGACACCCTGCACACTTTGACAATTTCTAAACACAAAGGAAAAACTCCACTAGAACAAAGGAGGAGTCCTTGGGAAAAGAAGGGTAGAGTGAGCCTGCATGTGGTGTCAGTGCAGGTTGGCGATGGTTTGTCCCACAGTTGAAGTGGTGGAAAAGTGCAGTGCAGAAGCACCTGTCCATGTTTGGAGGTGCTGGACAGTGCCGAAGTAGGTTTGGTTCCAGTGTCCATGGTGTACATTACGTGTCCATTATAATGCTACTGGTCCATTTGAAGATCCCTGAAGCTTCAGTCATGATGGTGTTGGCTTTTACCCGGTTTGTGCTTGCTACATTTCAATTTGAAATATTAGGGCTTGTTGACTACGTATATTAATGTAATAAAATCTTCTCTCTATATATAGAAGAACACTTTATAATGCTTGAATCATGCATGTATGCAACTCTTAAATATATTAAAGCTTTCGAGTCCTCTGTATTTAACCGTCACCCTTGGTGAGCAGTGGGCACCATGACAGGCGCCACGGGAGCCGTGTGTGGGGACTGAGATACAATTAGTGGCATATCTGAACGTCCCTTGTTGTTAAAGTATGTATCTCACTGTTAGAAATTAGGCAATATACATGTTGTATGTGACAAAGGAAATGTCACTTAGATATGCAGCACTGAAAAGCTTGGTGACCTTGATTATCTGGGGGTCGCAGGGTGTGTATGCTATATAACAAGGCCCAAGAAAGCCTCTCCTTCTGCCCCCTCCTGGCATCCATTTCTCTGGTTCCACCTACCTGCCGCCCGCATTTTCCATTTCCTTTTTCTCGTAACACATCGTATTACATTCGCTGCTATATATAGCCCCACCGCGATGTCTCAGCCGTTCCTGCTCTCTTCATCGCCACCCGCGGTTTTTCCAGGACGAGCGGAGAGATGTCAGCTCATTTATCAGCCGGCCTGGGACCCGGCTGGAGGGGTCGCAGCGGCTGGAGGAAAGCTGCAAAGCTGGAATGGAAAGACCAAAAACTCTGAGGAGGCCTGAACAATTTTATGACTCCTGCCGGAGATTTTAAAAGCTGTGTGTCCTTAAGCAAGCCGTGATCTGAAAAAACACCATTCCACACCGTCCCACACCAAAATCCACCTTGACATTTAGAGAAATGTCCAGAGGAGTCATTTCCTTAAACCTCTACAACTAGTCCACATTACAGGGGGAAGAGACGCCCAGCAGGGTGTTCAGGTTACTGATGGTGCCGCTCATCCACCCAATCCCGATCAATACCCAACCATTCCTAACATTATACAAAGATCTAAAAAAATGCAATTTGTATATACTTTATTTTAATAAAAATCTGTATTCTGTCATCAACATTCAAAAATCAGAATGCAGAACATCTACTACAGTTTGTTTACTGCTTGTGTGTAATAGTGTTGCGGGTCTTCATATTTTGTATATATTGATCTTTAATTGTACGTTTTTTATTGTTTTAATATTGTGTGTGTGTGTATGCATACAGTACAGGCCAAATTTTGGACACGTTGAATGAGAAGATGGTGTCCCAACGTTTGGCCTGTACTGTATGTATGTATATTATACAATGTATAACAATACATTGTAAAAAAAAAAAAAAACATTTTCCTTCTATCTACCTAATGTTGTATGTGATAACTTAGTAAATCTGACCATAAAAACAACAATCATAACAATAAAAGTAGAGTTCCACTAAGTATGGATGAATGCATTTCACTGCACAGCAATATTGGAATAATATCATTTTAGTGTTTGGGCTGTCCTCGATTTTGGTGTCCACCCTGGAACCCATTTACACCACCAGCCATGCCAGACCAGTTTCTACAGATGATAATATTGTCATTCCTGCCCACCAGTCTACCACTGGCAAAGCTTGTTCTGACCCTCGGTGACTTTGCAGGCTCTATTCCTGCCCAACATAATCTCAGCAAATGGGGAGCTGAAATATTGAAGAGAGATGGAAATGACTTTGCAGGAGGAATGAAAAGGAATGAAAGATGGAGGCTGGGGGACATTAAAAAGAGCTTGATCAAGCACAGGAAGGGGTTTCATTACAGTTCCTACCCCGGTGATGTTAGAACATGAACGGCCTTTATGGGGAGAGGAAATTACACACGGGTTCATAACGGCCTCAGTCATTCATTTGAACAAAACACAGCATTTCCTGCTGATGTCCTGATACACTCTCAATACGTCCTTCACAATGAGAAATTCAAAATCTCGTCTTTTTAATGTCACATCAGTCCAGTGGTGTCTCCATAAAAAGCATATCAAACACAGTAATAAAAGTATAGGTGAGAGAAGGAGCTTTTCAGAGGGGCTGCGGAACCTGATCCACCGAGGGCAGGTTTTTGAGGTGACCTTTTCCGTAAGCCAGTAATAAACGCTCTGCCTGCACCTCTGAACGTCTATATTATGGACAGACGGGGAGCTCACCCACAAAACCTGCATCCATACCAGCGCTCCGTGGATCAGGTTCCCGACCCCTGGTTTGCAAGGAAATATAAAGGGCAAGGAAATGACTTTGAACAAGGACCAGGACTGTCTGCTCCACCTGAATAAGCCGAGAATACAGAAAAAACAGTAGATCCGGTCACCAGGGCTTTAGCTGTTGTCAGGGATCCGTCAGGACAGGACATCTACACGGAACACGATAAGATACAAAGACCGGACGAGCACGAGATTCATCACATGAATGAAGATGCACACAATCAGGGCATAAGGAACACATGCAAAGAACATCAGACAAGTTGCTAAGTTAGCAGTCAGGTACGTGGCAAACGTCCCTCAATTTAGTCTGTGACAATAAAAGTTTCAGATACAGAGAGGTTTTCTGACCGCTCCCATTTATGGCTGCCATTTGTCCAATCACAGCGCAAGGTTGAAAGAAATGGAAAGAATGGCTGTGTCTACCTGGTTTATATGATACAATGGTTACTGGACCAAAAACAACAAGGGATTTACATCTACATTAA